>NW_024609846.1:160283298-160485953 GCF_016920785.2 Ixodes scapularis
CACATGTGCATGTTTTTCCAGTGATGGTTTGCAAAAAGCAAACAGTACATGTTCTCAACAGGGGCTTTTATTGCACATACCCTCGTGCTAAATCTTAGCTTTCCCCAAGTAAGCATGTGCATTGGGGAGAAATTTTACTGAGCTGTTCAAAATGAAGTTGGGTAATGTGACACCAACCTTTATGTAAGAGATTTTTTTTTTTTTATTGTTTGCTTTTATAACCAACAATGTTGTTTTAATAGTTGCTTTTCCTTTTTATAGGTCTCATAGCTGTGCACCCGGGGCGGACCACCCCGGGTGCACGGCTAAGGGGGGCTTCGCGGCAGGCCACGAGACCAAAGGGGGAGAGGTCGCAACTGGGGTGTTGCGGCGGGCTGCCGCCCCGGGTGCCGCTCACCTTAGTGACGCCACTGCCCGTGAACAACCATAACGTGCATGAAGTACCACGACTACAGTGCAACGAAGCATGCACATCGCCGTAATATAGCCAACGAAAAAACATGCTGCGTCGGTCACTGCAATTGGAGAAATGGGCTCTCCAGACAACCATAAATTAAAGACGCCGCATTCCCATCCAAATAACTTAAGAAATCGCTCCAAAACTGTTTTTAGAGCGCAGCTCTCAGGCACCCGTTTCTGGCTTGAGCACTGTCGCTGTCGGCATAACCGTAAGGTCACGTCACCACCCCCAGGTCACGTGACCTGGGGGGGTCATGCAGGCAACCGGCTACGAGGACGACAGCAGTAGGAGGGAGCTGGAGGAGGAGGGGGAGGAGAGAGGAGGAAGAGGGGGCGAGTGGAGGAGGTTGAAGGATGAGGAGGTGAAGAAGAAGGAGGGGGTGGAGGAGGTGGATGACAGGAGGAGGAGTAGCAGGCAGGATCACGAGGGAGGAGGAGGGAGAAGGAATATACCCTCCCCTCAATACCCTTCCCCCCTCCTCAAGAGCTGCACTCCAATTCGGCGTTACAGGGAGTTGTAAACGGCTTTCATTTTTTGTGCATATTATTACGGATTGGGTCTTTCCGTCCGATCGTAACCACTGCCATTATGCGCTTGCGCTGGCGGCAAGGCACGAGTCGGCTTAAGAGTGACAAAAATGTTGAGTGGTCTCGCATTAATCCACAGTACGGTCACAGCGACAGCTACAACACGTCACTACAAAGTCGTTGGGCATCGGCGTTGCGTTCACGCACAGTGGGGTGCGTGAACAAAAGCGTTCGAAACGAAATACAGTGCAACCCAATTACTGTAAAGTTCCGAAAGAACACCCACCCAAAATACAGAGATAAATGGTGAAAAACATGAAGTGGGCTACCTTTGCGGATGACACAACAAAACATTATCAAAAATTAATGATAAACACGGGGCACCTGCTACAAACCACGTGACGCAGAAACTGATATTCCAGATCGCGAACACCATAAATTTGCATTTCATGATGCGATAAACACACGGAAATTCGCTACGAACTCCTGTGTCACGTGAAAGGATACCACAGGTTGCGGACGCAGCAGATTTGTGTTTTACTGTGCGAAGGACCCGCTGAAACCCACCAACAACTCGCATCTCACGAGTATGAATACCGCAAATCGCGGACGCAGCAGATTTAAGTTTTATGATGCAATAGACACGCGGGAACCCGCTACAAACTTAACTGTCACGGGAACCGATATCGCACGCACAGATCGCGGACAAAAAGGGGACTGTTACAAAATCCTATGTCATGGGAGTGAATAGAGCAGATCGCGGATGCAGCAGAATCATATTTATGCAATACCAGTGAAGGAAGCAGCATTTGAACCTTTCGTAGCAGGTTCTGTAGCATTCAAAATACTAGTATCGAGCAGCGGCTAACGCATTTGGAGCAGATGCAAATGAAAAAAGTGATGCCATATCTAAGTCAGCTTGTGTGTGATAATGATTGCTAGTTCCTCTTTGATACTGGAGCATATTACCTACCACATTTTGTGCTAAAAATAAATAGGATGCAAAAGGAACAGATAGCCTTCTTTTCTTGAAATAAGGCTCCGGTCAGAGCGGAATCCATTTAAAATGGGTACTAAAAATGGTTAAAAAATAAATCACAGCCCAACCCTTTAGTTGCGATAAAGCCTCTTTCCCATCCCCGTTCTACACTCGGTAGTTTAATTGGCCTGTAAATATAATTTCTACAAAATGCCAGCAAAAACCAGCATATCCGCTACACCAGTGGCTCTCAACCACTGATGTTTCGCGGACCCCTTGTGAATCGGCGGTAAAGATGGAAAACGATGTTTGTGGTGAGGGGAAGGGAAAGGTATAGGTTAATTATGATAATGATTTAATAAATGAATATCACTAAGGGCTAGTGTAAAGTACACTTTTTTCAATCACATACACGCGAGAGAACTCACCCGAAAATTGAAATGTTTCTTCTCAATAAAAAAACAATACAACTTTTTTTGCCAGGCTTGACTCATTAGGCAGGGCTTCGCGGGCCCTTTGAATGCCTTCGTGGACCCCCATTTGAGAACCACCACGCTACACCAATAAAAAGGCGTCCCCCAAGTTTTATGAACCTGCCAAACTCAAAACTCTAATATCATAAACTACAAAAACAACCACTGACAAATATTATAAAAGCCTACACTTGTGCTTCAAATGTGACACTGCTCTTCAGCAGCACTGGAACTAGAGTTAAATAAAAGTTTGCTGCTCATTCATTCGACAGCTGCACAAGAGCTACCGTATTTATTCAAAAATAGAGGCCCGTGTTTAGTTTTCTTATAGTTTTTTCGGCTCTTTCCTTTTTGTAATTATTATTATTAGAGATTAATCTGCAATGAAGACAAAGAAGGTCGATTTGCAATAACCCTGAGAATGAATTCCGCGCATAGCTATTGCGCTAACCCTCCAACAGGTCAGTCACTGCTCCTAGCACTTTGGTACAAAGCGGTGAAGCCCGACGCATGCACGCTCATGTGTGGCGAGATGTAGTGAAGGTTGACAGGAGCAGCACAAGTGCCGCGGTACTCTGCAGTCACAGCACGGCAGACATGATAACCGAGCGATTTCACCAAGAGTATACAAGATCCTTGTTCTGTCTTATCACAGTATGTATACCACCATCCTACTATTTTGCAAAGTTATCTCGACACTTTTAGCTCCTGGTCTCACAGACATCGTCTGGTAATTTAGACGATGTCGACGATCAACTGGCCAGCGCATCAACTGGCCAGAGCGATTGACGAACAATCCATATGCTTTGTTTCACCTAATGTCGACGCTACAGCCAACTCTACGAGCCAATGGGACCAATTAAACAGCATAAAAGTGTATCATGGCATTCATCTCCCTGTATGTGTCTTTTTGTCGGCTAAACCAATCGGCTGGAGTGAATGCCCCGCGACTAGCACTTTTAGTATGTGCGCTCAAGCTTTCGATTGTGCTCAGACCTAAAATGAAACAAATTATATGGCGAGTAGAGACGCCGTGAAATATATTCATACCATTTTTTTTTTCTTCTAACTTTCTAAACATTAGGGCCGACCAATATTAAATTATTTTTAAATTTTGCTTTAAGCCCATCCTGGCGCAGTTATGGCGCAATTTTGAGCAAAAATGACGCTTTGGCACGAGATGTAGCAGAATTTCATTAATGGCGCGATTTGGCGCAAATGACACAGCACTTCCATCACTGCAATACACACGTGGGACCAACTTGCGTGTTACAGGAATTGACATCGAGCGCACAAAGCCTCATGTCACAGGAACGGATACCACAGATTGCGGACTCATAAGATTCCCATTTCACAATACAATATACATGCGGGAAACACGCGTGCAACGGAAGCCAATATTGCGCGTGCAGGTCGCACACGAAAACGTGGAAACCCGCTATGAACTCGCTTATCAGACATACAGGTATAGCATATTGCACGGCGGATGCGTTTCCCGTCGGACATCGCATGACGTGCGACGGGATTTGGGAGGGTGGGCGATGGTTCAGAATTTTGAGGTTACAAATATTTAGCCAGAAGAATGGGATGGGCCATTTCTCGGAGACGGGCGTTCTCTCTAAACCTTTCAGTATTACGATAATGAGAAAGCCCGAAAATTTAATTGTTATAATTGACTGTTGTAGTATCTGAACTAGAAACTGAGTGTTTCTAGTTTAGAAACTTTAGAAACCAATTATTACAAGCGGTACATCGCTAAAAGTGGATTGCATTGTAGACATTTGACCATTCTGTTCCGAACGCTTCTGTTCCGAAGCATGTGAAAGCGCGTCTCGCGACGCAGGCTCTTGGCACTGACATTGATACAACGGTGTTTTGTTGTTGGCTATTTCTTTTTCTATAGAGAGCGTGCAGTGGACATCAGCTACTAGAAAAACCCAGAGTATAAAGCGGGTTGTCAATGGCATGGCGCAGCTCCATGGTAACACCTCCTCTTTGCAAGCGGCAGACCCAGGTTCGAACCCCGCGTGCAGTGAAGAATCTCTTTCGAGGATTTGGCAAAGTCGACGACAGACGCCCTACGTCACCAACTATAACGTCGACAACAACGACAACGACTAGAACATCCCAAGCGGACGTCATTTCCAGATGTGGGAAGAGCCCACAACAGCTATAAAACGTTGAGCGAACGCCTGGCCGGGGGCAGACGAGTGCTCACGCTGTGCAGGTGCGGTCGTCCGCAGCTCTCGCACCGGACGCTGTGGGGGGAGCAGGCCGGGGGCAGCGCGAGGACGTTGCACGAGGCGGGGATGGTCAGGATCAGCTCCTCCCTGCGCTGACCGACCGCTCCCCTGCGCCGCTCAACCTCCAAGAGCTGCGTCCTGTGCGCCTCCAGAACTGTGCAGTCAGAGGGGACACTGGTCAGCGACCTGCCTGCAACGCACCATGTTTATGCCTGGCACACTCTGCATTGGGGGTGGCCAGACGGACACATGCAAAGAGTCACATAAAGCGTAATTTTAATGCGAAAGCCTCAAAAACGGGGAGTGAAAGTTTTTGTTTTTTTGTTTTTTTATATTATTTAATTTCAGTTGGTGGCCACGGTGAATTCTACTCATAAAGCGGTTGTTCATTGTTATGTCACTGACCCTAATGTCATTTATAAGGTTGGTCTGATGTGGCAAGGTGGAGCAAGGCGCCAAAACGTAAGCTATTTTTCTTATCATATATCTTTCCTCCTGTTCTAGCAGGGGATAAATGGGGGGAGGAGGGAGTACGCTTCCCAGGGAGCTGCAAGCCGCACTTGAACTCGTGAAGAGCCATGGTTTGGCCGCCCCTGCTCTATGCGAACCGACCTCTGTCAACCTTAATGGGTAACTCCGGTCACAAGTCGAACCAAAGTGAATGACTGATATCAATTAACGGAGACTAAATATGAAAACTGCAAAAATATTACAGGAACGGGAAACCGCGTTTCACTCTAAAACCGATGGTAAAAATGCTACCACCATGTAAAAGGGTTGATAATTGGGCTAGATGGTATTTAAACATCTAAACGGTATTAGTGCACACGTAGAGAGGAGAGAGAAGATGCAGGAAAGGGCGCTATTCCCAACTATATTTACTGAGAAGAAGAGAAGAACATTGTAAAAATCCATCACCCCGCTCGTAGTGCATAAAATACCAGCATGGCTGCAAATGCAGTTACGGGCAAGCTATGTATAGCTTATAAACATAGTCATCGGACATTACTACCATACTTGGCGAGATTGTGGCACGTTGAACCACAAAGCGGCAACGCTCAGCTGGTACGTCATCCCTAGGCGGTGCAGGAGTTAATGGTCTCACGAAAGCGATACGCATCGCCCTTCTCACTTGCCGATTTTGAAGCGAGAGGTAAAGAGATCGCTGTCACATCATTTCGTTTCCAAACCCCTTTAAGGTGCTAATGGGGCGGGGAGGAGGGGGAGGGAGCATTTTTGCTTGGATTACTTCTTAGCTTCCAAGTGGGCTTTTAATTGTCATGATGTACACTTAAGTGAGCTTTGCAATTCTTTAGAAATGCAGCTTGACATCATATTTCTTTCTTTTTTTTAAACAAAACGTTAGTGGCATGCACACGTGCGGCAGCAAGTGCACGTGAAGAATGAATGCAACCTCTGCGGAAGGACAGGTCCGCACCTTTCATCAGCTCTCTGTACTGCTTCTTTCTCAGCTTGCCGACTTTCGATTTCTTCGTTTTCGTCTTGTGGGATGGCTCTGCGTTGGTTGCGTAGCGAGCATTCTGGTACACTCCTAAAGGCAGGAGGAAACAGTTAATTAATAACCTGCATCGAGACGCCACACTCTGCCGCTTCACATGGAGTTCTTCTTCGAGCTTGCATCATCAAATAAATAATGAACCCAAAGTTGTCCTGAAAAAAATGATGTGGGTGACTGAAAAAACCAGGCTCGATCTAAAATGAACCGTAAAAATCGGTGCTTGCGCATAGCAATCTAAACTTTTCGTCAAAGGTGTATTTTACAGGTCGGTTTGATCTCGTAAAATTACGAAGTGTAGCTCCCTTTCTGTAAAAATAGTCGGCCAAAAAACTTGTCGGGGTCAATGGTGGACAGCGACGCAGACGACCGAGTCAGGTGGCGGGGCGCGCTTGGTGCACATATTGATAGGTGGCATTGGGAGCAGCATAGAAAGGTGTAGCTGGCCAGTGTAAGAAAGCAGACGACACACAGACGAAATCCGTCGGCAGCATAGCACTGTCATTATGCAACCCCTTTTTTCTTTTTTTCTTAACTTTTCTTAACATTACAAAAGATTATGTGCATTTTAGTAGACCACGGTCGTCGCAATCAGTTTCGATAAGGAGGTAGTACTACCTATCAAAATATCTGCCAAGCGTGCCCCGCCATAGGCTCATAGGGGAGGGGGGTGGGGCCCGAGCCCCCACCCCCTTCTCCTCTCTTGAGCTCTTCGAAAAAGCAAGTACTGTCGCCTCCAGGACCTCTGGCTGCACCTCATTTATCTCATCTGTGCGCCCTGGTGTCCGCACATATCGATAGCTGGCACCCAGTAGATAAATAAACATTTATCCACTCACCAGCTCTGGTCACTAAGTGACCAGAGACGGTGAGTGGATAAATTTTTCTAACTATTTGCGCAGTCCTGTTCGAAGGCTTTACATAATATTAGCAAATATGATAAAGGCTAGTGCTGGAAATTCCTTTGAAAGCCATTGAAAGTAGTTGCGAATGACGACAGTGCACCTCTAGCAGGCCTGCAGCCTACGGAAGTTGACGACATAATACGTTTTGTAAGCCCCATTTTGTTTTCATAAACATTGAAACAATTCATTGCGGTCAATTCGCTTGTACCATGGAATTCACTGATCGCAACTGCAATGCCAGCTAAATTATAGGGTCACAAAAGCAGACATTTATTTAGGCATCATCCCGTCAGCATGCTTATTCTACGTTTTCCAGGAGATTACACACGTTTGGGACGTCTCTTTCCCAAACGTTTCCCAGGGGGCCGGAGGGGTTCCGGCCCCCCCTCCCCTCTTCCCGGGAATATGAGAACTTTCCGCCTATGCGCCCTGCCACTTGACTCTGTTGTCTGCGCCACCGTCCGTCGTTGACCATGGCAAGTTTTTCTGGCCCTATTTTTTACAGGAAGGGAGCTACGCTTTGCAATTTTACATAAAAAAACCGACCTGTGAAACACACCTTTGAAGAAAAAATGAGACTGTAACATGCGAGCGCCAAATTTTACGGCCCCTTTAGATTGAGCCTGGTTATTTCAGTTACCCTATATTTGCTAATGCAATTAATGCAAAGGTGCAACCGAGGTGAACAAGAAAGACGATAATAATCCCTGAAGGCGGCGAACAAGGGAAACAAAAAACAAACACAAATTTCCAAACACAGCTAGGTGATTGGTGCACGACCGAAAAAACACGCCGGGTCTTCATCATTCTTGTCCAGCTATAGCTTGCACCTTTGCATTGATTTTGCATTCTCACTCTGATCTTAAAAAATGCAGGCCGTTCACCCTTATTGGTGTTAGACTGGTGGCAGGTGATAAAACCCGTTTGCTCTACTGACGTCGAACTACTGGTCAGTTCAGTTGGTAGCGCGCTCCACCAGAAATGGAGAGGTCTCTGGTTCGATACCAGGACCAGGCGGATTTTTTTCGGTCGCGCACCAGTCACCTAGCTGTGTTTGGAGATTTGTGTTTATCCTTTGTCCCCCTTGATTCCCTCCTCCAGGGGTCATCGTCGTCACCCTATATTTTCCTTCACTTTGCGCAGGGAGCTGTCTCACAACACATGCATTATTGCGAAGCTCCAAAGGAGACTTACCAAGGGCGCCGTGCAGTGCGACTTTCGGGGGAAAACGAGGACGACACTCACTTCGCAAGAGATTTTCGACGCTGAGAGTCCAGAAGGGGCGTCTGATGGCACATAAATGATGACACGCGTATCTATAGTGTGACAATGCTGAAGTATACATTGCAAACACGTGCCAAAGCGCCGTTACGAAACATTCACTCAACACTTCGCAACCGAATGAGTGCCGCCATCTTTGAAATTACCATCGATGGCGATGGATTTGTTGAGAATGATAAAGGCGAACCAGGCGAACCGTGATAAATGAACACGCAGTGGGGTTATGTTTGCGACTGTCATGTTTTTATAAAACACTGAGAAACTTATAATTACACTTCAAGGTTCTAAAATATCTTGCATGAAAAGTAAAAACACTATCTTCAATTTTACTCGAAAACGCCCTTTTAGCACAATTTTAACGACGTAATCAAAATGAAGTTTCGGTTTCGTATTCAAATGGTTTGCGGAATTCACCATATTCTATTATAAGTCGAGACTGCAGCCAAAGCTACAAGCACGAGGTAGCCCGCGCACCTGGCACTGAGTCGTACCAACGCCTCCTCTAATTGTAGAGGAAGCGTTTGTCTTACTCGTACCTTCCTAGCGCGAGCGCTCGTTCTACAGAAGACGTCTCAAGCAGCGATGTAGCTCTCAAATTTCGGGCAGCGCTCCAGGCGAGCAAAATAGAATATTTGACTCGCGCTTCGAGCATGCGTCAATACGCTTCCCCACCACAGTTCCTTATACTCCATTCCATTCTAAGTGCCAGCGTAGCAGAGACTACAGAAGCTATACTTTGTCTCACGATGGACTAAAGGTCAAAGCCACAGGCCGCCAGGTCCAATCACGTTACATGTTAAACTATGACATGCTTAACATTGATTAGGGATGGACGAATAATGCTCCTAATCAAAAAGTGCTGCATCATTTGTGTAGCTTCGACACTGCAAAGAGCCTGTATGTTATGGCTTTCTTTGCGATGTAAATTTGGTGAGTCACTCAGTGCTATTCAGTTCGAACCACTGTCCGCCCATCCCCATTAGACGCGGGCACCGACACGTGCCTTGAAGCCAAATAGGCAATTTTGAAGTGGCTCGTGATTGGATCTGGTGGTCTGTAACTTTTGCCTTTAATCCATCGTAGGGTGAGACGAAGTATAGACGCTGTCAGGCAGCTGTGCATGGGCGCCGCCATAACCGACCTTCAGTTTTTGTTTCCTCTTATCCCGCTCGCTCTACTTCATTATTACCACAGCAGGACAGGTCATTGCCATTTTAAAGTCTACCGTGTCCTTGTCTCCAGCATAGGCCCTTGTACAGACTCGTCAACGCCCGCTTCAGTGGCTCGGCATAGCGGTAAGACAAGAGAAGGTCGGCTATGGCGGCTCAATTTGGCGCGCGCTGAATGCGAGCTTTCAGCGTCCCTGCCAAGCACGCGCGCTCGTGCAGTGCGAGCATCGTTCAGGAGTACGTGCGTTCGCGAGTAGCTTCGGCTTCGCTATCACGTAAAGTTGAATTTACGTGCTCGCGGAAGTTATGAAAGAATGCAAAGATGAAAGGAATGTTTAATGGAACGCTGCGGCCATGAGCTGCATAATTTTTATTTAGTTTTTTTTAAGTTTTTTCAGACGTTTTGTTACCGCGCATCTGCAGATGCTGACAGATGCTCGTATTCGAACGTGGCATGTGCAAAATCGAACGTTACAGAGCCGCCTGGATGGTGCAGCCAGCATAACATGGTCGCGTCTTGGGTAAGTATTCCGCAGAGGCTCTGGTATTCCGGACGCGCTCGCGCCCCCTGCCCCAGAGCAACTGGTCGCGCTTTATCGAGCTTGGTGTCCCTAAAGCCCCTCGATGTGTTTGCGTTCGTCTTGCAAGTAGCGTCAAATGCGCAAGTGCACGAGGCCCATGTCTCGAGCGGCCCTTGGAAGCAAATGGCGGCGCAGCACTGAAATGAGCGGGCCTTGGAAGCGAATGGCGGCGGAGCACCCGCTCATGGCACGTGTCTCGCGCGCTTCCACAACAATGGTTGGCGGTACTTGTAAAAAACGCTTTTATCAAGGGGCTTTAGGTGTCCCTAAAGTCCCTTGATAAAAGCGTTTTTCACAAGTACCGCCAACCATTGTTGTGGAAGCGCTCGAGACACGTGCCATGAGCGGGTGCTCCGCCGCCATTCGCTTCCAAGGCCCGCTCATTTCAGTGCTGCGCCGCCATTTGCTTCCAAGGGTCGCTCGAGACATGGACCTCGTGCACTCGCGCATTTGACGCTACTTGCAAGACAAGCGCAAACACATCGAGGGGCTTTAGGTGTCCCCACAGCCGGGTGTTTACTAACACAGCATAACAAAGAAATTAAACCTCGCCTAGCACGGTCTGGGCACGAGCGCTTCGCTCTGACTAGTGCTTCAGTCGCACGAGGAGTGGCCTTCGAATCGTAATCTTCCATTTCTCAGATTAAAACAAAAGAAAATGCGGCAAAACGGTATTAGCGCACTAGCGCACACGTAGAGAGATACAGGAAAGAGCGCTACTCACAACTGTATTTACTGAGATGAAGAGAAGAAAGGGCATCGTAAAAATCCATCACACCAATAAAGATTGCACATGCAGTCTGTTATTAGGGGAAACAAGCATCCTAGGCAGGCACAAAGGCAAACTGACCCGCGAGGTACTGGAAGCTCGCTTATGGCCTGAATGTTCAACGAGACTGAATGTCCAACGTGTCCAATTGGTCACGTGACAGCTAGGCGAGACAGAACGTACAACGAGACGAAAGATCCAATCGAGACGGAATGCCCATTGAGCCTGAATGTCCAACGAGTAGAAAGGTCCAGTCGAGGACAGAGTGTCCAACGTGCCTGAATTTAAATGTCCGAGACGAAAATTCCAACCGAGAAGGAATGTTCAACGAGCCTAAATGTTCAACGAGTCTGAATATCCAACGGATATGGAATGAACCTTGCATAGAATTTAGAAAATATTTTTTTTTTCGAATAATTGGATAACTGATAATTATGGCGGTAATAACGCGTTCGATGAAATCGGGAACCGGACGTTTCGGTGCGGAGATCTCGGTACCGGCCCGTACGAAAATGTCAGATACAGGCCGTAAATGAAAAATTCCGGTTTCGCCTAAACCCAAAATTGGGGCACCAATTTGAATCCAGCCTGGAACCCCGCATTTCCAGCCCCAGTTTTAGACCCAGGCGGTGCACCGCCGGAATTCTCGCAGCGCTCACCATTGGACTCTACTACAAAAGAATTTCGTGCTATGCCCTTAGCCGTTATACAACCGAGAGATCGATTCGATTTCAGACCCAGGCGGACTGGGTCTGAAATCACGACGACCTCTCGCTTGTAACGGCTAAAGGCCCGTTCACACTCTTCCAACCGAGTACGACCGAGAGAGACCAGACCGGTTTTTAAGCCTTTTGCGACCGCTTAGGACCAGCTCCGCTGTAGCGCATCCGGTTCTAAGAGATCGCAAGAGGCTTAAAAACCGGTCTGGTCTTTAAGGGCATCGCGCGAAATACTTTTGTAGAGTCCAGTGGTGAGCGCAGCGGTAATTCTGGCGGCGCACACGGTCGTCCAGGCGTCGTCACCGAAGACGGTGCACGGGGTTCCCAGACATGTCATCGAACGCCGTTTCGTCGAACGCCGTTTCACCGAAAAAATGGACGTTTCATCGAACGCCGTTTCATCGAACGCCGTTTTATCGAATCGCTGACGGCCGTTTCATCGAATGTCTTTTATATAAAAAGTGTGAAAAATGCTCTTTTACGCACGGATCGAGTGCATTTTCGCGTCATTCACCCATTTCATGGTCAGGTTTTTTAATGCCCAAACTTGTAGCTGTTACAATTTATGTTGATGCAAGTAACTCATGAGGATATTTGTACCGATTTTTTTACGTTTGTTTCGCATATTGTGCTTATCTGTTCCCCCCTCTGTATCACCCGATGGGCCTTGAGGGTATATTGTAACAAATAAAAAGTCGCACTCCCGGTAAGAGCGCACTCCAACTCATGGAGGCCAGAAGGCGACTTGGGTCTTGCGCAGCCGTAACAACTTCAGCCATGTGAGCCTCCTGGCCTCTCATGTCTTTCTATTGATACTTTTTTACTGCCCAAAGCTTGCAGTAGCTAAAGCTGAGGTGCCATTTATGAGACTACAACGAAACATTGTTTTTTTAGTTCTAAGACTCAAGGAAGTAAAAAGTAAGTACGCCCCTTCAAATTTTATTTGAAAACTGTGGGGGTTCATGTGTTCGTGCGACAGCTATTCACCGTTTTAAATAATGAGCAATTGCTCTCAAAAAGTTCCCCTCAGCCGTGGTCCGTCGGTTCTCATAAAAAAGGCGGACCTTTTCATTTCTTGCCGCTACGGCCTTCTTCTGGCGAGGAGGCTCTTGGGAACTCAGCATCGCCTCCAGCTTGTCTTCCGTCAGTTGGTGTTCTGCGTCGATGCAAGTCAAAAACTTCCGGAACCCGGGATGGGCACCTCCGACCAGCTTCAGGAAGCGGGAATGCCACCCTGGCGTTCGATAAGACGGCGTTCGATAAGACGGCGTTCGATAAAACGGCGTTCGATGAAACGGCTTCGATGAAACGGTGTTCGATGAAACGGCGTTCGATGAAACGGCATTCGATGAAACGGCTTCGATGAAACGGCGTTCGACGAAACGGCGTTCGATGAAATGTCCGGTCCCAGGTGCACGAAACACACACACAGCACGCACAAGCACAGTATCCATGTGTTGAGTGCATCGGGAAGTTCCGGCGGGCAAGCGATATCCGGAGTTGTCCAAGTATTGTCACCAAGCACACCAGCGCATCCAGATGCCGAGCCAAACTGTAATGGGTCGGCAGCTTTACACTATATATAAAGATTCAAAGCCGAGGTCAGTGGGTATCCATCCAGGGCAACGATAGGCGCGTCAGTATCCGTGCGCCCGCAGCGCAAACGTCGCCGCCGGGCGAGCGCCGGTCGGCAGTCCGACGGGGAGCGGAGAAGAACCTAAACTCTTGAAGTGCTGCCGCCGACTGCAATAAACAATGGAAGGCGCGCGTCGTCACCAAACACGGTGCACGGAACACACACACAGCACGCACAAGCATAGTATCCAGTGTTGAGTGTATCAGGAAGTTCCGGCGGGCAAGCGGTATCCGAGTTGTCCAAGTATTGTCACCAAGCACACCAGCGCCAAGCGCATCCAGATGCCGAGCCAAAGTGCAATGGGTCGGCAGCTTCACACTATATAAAGATTCAAAGCCGAGGTTAATGGGTATCCATCCAGGGAAACGATGGGCGCGTCAGTATCCGTGCGCCCGCAGCGCGAACGTCGCCGCCGGGCGAGCGCCGAGCAGGGTGTCGAACCGAAATATTTATCGGTTCGGTTCCGGTTCGGGTTCATGGCTTTCGGTTCGGTTCCGGTTCAGTTCCGGGGAGCCAAAAATAACGGTTCAAACCGGTTCGAATCGGTTCGAACCGGTTTGAACCGCTAAATTGAGAATATATTTTCCACGTTCTTTTGGCAATATACACTATTTCCGTTGTGAAACGATTAACTATATAGTTTCTTCGATCGTCCGTGCAATTTACTTTTGCTCTTAGGTACCAAAAATATTAAATTCTGTTATTTAATTTTGACGCAAGAGTAGAAGAAAATCTACATTAACAAACATAACGTCGTGTTCATACGACTCAATATCTATTTGTTTACGAGTAAAATATATTTTCCCTGAATCAAAATGTTTAAGTACAAGAGTAAAGAGTTAAGCTTGTTGGTACATAACTGTAAATAGATCAGATTCTAATTTAGAATTATACTGTATTTTCTTGTCCTTTGTTCGTGTTAAAATAAAATTCTAAAGTTCAAGCTGATCTATTTACACGGTATAAAATGTTGTCGCGAAGTGTGGTAGGTCGTCTAAAATACCCGTGATTGGTACAACTTTGTGTGTCCGTATTAAAAGTGAAATCGTGTCATTGAACTAAGGAATTAATTACATCCCATAAAAATATGAAATGAGCATGCAACTTGTGGCCATATATCATGAAATAACGTTTACGAAATACAGTTCACAATATATATATATATATATATATATATATATATGATGACGACCCAAGTGAGCTAAAAGCAATGAAATTTTCGAAATGTAACAAAGTTTTAGGATAACTCCTTTCAGTCTATCTTTTATAGAAACACGGAGCGGCAATCCAAATGCCCGTAGTTCTAACTAAACATTGTTTACACTCAGCGCCGCACGCATGCGACTAATCATGGAGCAAGGAGTAATTGCAATTGTTCACTCTAATATATACGCACCTTCGCACTCAGATCGAATCTGGCCCAAAATAGCGCTTGCCCAAGTGAACATTTTCTTATACAGAATAAGCTGGCATAGCCTGACTGTTGAGGTTTTTTGTTGACAAGATGCCAGACAATTTAATTTCCAAATGAGCATCACCTTAGCTAATTGATGATTTTAACACGATAGCGTTAACGAGCTCATGTCGCAGAAAAACCGATGTCGGTGGCGTGACTGGAAAATCCTGATTGGTCGATAGGCTCATGACGTCAGAGCTACATACCCTAGCGCAAGAATTTCAAACAACCCACAATGCTTACGTGAAACGTGACATCACGCGTGGAATGAGGGTGATTAAAACATGATATGAAATGCGAAATAAAGGTCACCGTATGTTTCAAATGATTTCACTCTTGAAAGTAATTCCTTTGCCTTAAAGAAAAATAAAAAATTTTAGGCAGGATTCGAACCCACAACCCTTTAGTTGCGAGTCAGACGCTTTTCACTAAGCCACGCGAGGCACGCTTGCGCGGCAAATGAGAATGCGATGCAAACGAGGCCCGTTGACGCGATCGCGTTCCACTTTTAAAGGCGAAGCTTAAGCGTCCTTCAAATTTTTTTTTTTTGTTTAGTAAAACGAAGTAGTATTTCACGTTCTACTCGACAAGGCAGCTACTTAATGGACCTTTTCCACATACCGACGGCACCAGGCGGTGGCTGCACGAACTAAGGGTCGAGGAAGTGACCTACCTGCGCTACCAATCGATAATGGGAGCTACGCTACCAGTTTCTTCGCTCTCTGAGCAGTGGCGCCTGCCCCGCCTGCCCAACGCGACCTTAAAAAGGGGCATCCGTGGCGTCCACCCAAACGTCGTGTTTTCCTTTCCGTCGACGTTCTTTTTTTATGTAACACAATTATATATATATGCTGCAGTTACGTGTTCTACTCACTGATATACAGCCTCCTTCCGAATTTCCTCGATTTTTTTGTTCCGACTTCCGCCGCTTGGCATCGGGCGCTCGCGCGTGCGCAGAACGCTTCTCGGAAAAGGTCCATTGGACACTTTCTGAGGGTTTGCGTGCGTAATCATGCATCATAGTTCCACCGCGCGCCCCAGTTTACTTTCTTTTCGTCCAGCCCACAGACACATAAAACTAATGTTCACCAGATAAAAAGGCAATAACAGACTTCTATATGTTTGAGAAGTTATATGTCTGAGGAACACATAGTTATTTAAATTAGCTTCAAAATCAGAAATGTATGTAAGGCCGTCCCATAACACTTACAACATGCCTGTCGAGGATAAAAACGCCGGAAAAGATTGGCAGAACCGCTTTCAAATAATTTGGGGGGCATTGCTTTAGAGTGGTCGGCCCCCTATTTATGTTGTCAAATATTCAGTTAGTAATTAAATATATTTTATATTGATAAAAAAAAAATTTACTTTATAAAGTTCACATAACCGCTTGAGACCGACTTGGAAGGACGATACTCGAAACTACGCGAGCTGTGGAGTCTACGTAAAAGTGTTTTTCTGTTTGCTGATTGGCAGTGTGAAACATCGGGTTGCAGGGTACGCTAAAAAGGTCTCTATGCTCAGATGATGAATTGGAAGTCAAATACACGAAATGTTCAAAAAGAGAGAGATAATTAATGTTATGTTTTCCAAATAATCCCTTCCAGAACGCCTTACTGCAAAAAGAGATGCGTAAAGATGCACGCAATGATATTCATGATTTTACATAAATAGCGCGAAGGACAGACAAAGATTCTTGAAATCTTGGTATATTACATTTCATCAGCTTGCATGAGCTCGAAACTTCCGAAATACTGCCTCGGGAGGCAAATGTTATATTCGGTTTTACCTGCACTTGTTTTGAACCCCCACTTTACAGCACTATGCTAGAATAGTCATGCGTTCTAACATTTCTCTAGGCTGCCATATCTCATCGCGAGACTGCTATAAATACTTCACAAATTTACAATTAGGACATCTATGGCTAGTGTTGCGAACATCATATTTCACCAGAAAGCTGAACTATTTAGCATGGTATGCACGTGACGTTATCACACTATAGGCTGGTGGTCATTCTGATTCCTTCTTGCATGAGAAAGTCGAATTCGACGGCGCAAAAGGCACGCTACAGGAGGTGCAAGCTCAGTGAAAGCAAAGTATTTGAAAGGCTAGTATCATTATTCTTAGTGCATCGTCGTGAGGAACGGTGCCAGCGTCTGGCACGACAAAAACGTGCTGTTTGGCAAGAGCGCTTTTCCAATCAAAGTAGTTTCCGGGGTCACGCTTTTTGGTCTGCGCCAAAGATGCAGGGAAGAGGAACCTTTACAACACAGTATGTTTCTAAAACTCCCCCCTCCCCACCCCCCCGGCCCCACACACAAACGCACTTCTTTAGTCATGCGTTACCGCCATCTATAAATGGCGACGGCAACCAGACAGCTGGCTTGCCAGTTGTTTGGTTGCCACCGTCGCTCATAAATGGCGGCAACCCCTCCAGCCTTTCCATGCAGTCTGGCTTGCCGACTTGCGGCCGGCCTTTACTTCATTCCCACCATAGTACAGCATTTTAGGCCTTCCTTCTTCACCAGAGTGGAAAGGCTGAAAGTATTCCTGAGGAATTGCCTCCTTCGTTTGTGTCTGTTAATTCGACAATTTTTTTTGACACTTGTTAACCGCAACCTTTCATTGCTTTTATTTTGCACCCCGTGAAGTTTAAAGGGGTCATGAAACGATATCGGGTTGGAATGTGCATAACTTTTCAGAGGCGTACTGGTCCCCTGGTCCAAGTGTACTCGCACAGGGCGCCACTGATTCAGAAGCTTCTTAGTCGCGGTGCAATTGCGAGGATTGAACGAGACTATTTCTTTTAGTCTTGCCTTCTCAAAGATTGATGTCGTAATTGTGGGATCAAAACCACCCGCCTGTCGACAGTCGAACGCGACTCATGGATTAGGCAGGAGAACTGTGTGAGCACCGTACATCGGCTCGTAACAATCAATGCCTCGGCGGACACTTGGGTAGTGGCTCGTGTCCAACCACTGTGGTGATGAGAATAGTCGAACTCTAACAATGCCTGGAGCTCCAGCACGCGTTTTCTTCCTTTAAAAGTCCAGCGCGGGGGTATGATTAACGTGGGCGGCATAAGATAGGCACCCGGCCACGTGGCCGCTTCTGGTTCCAAGTTGAGGGGATGAACGATGCTCATATTTCTCTAATTTTTTCGGCGACTACCATTGCCTAGAAAAAAGAGCAAAGCCAAGTTCAATCAGTTATTAACGTTAGGGACTGATCCTGAGTAGTATTTAGTAATGTATAGAAATATGTTATAGCTCATTTAAACAAAATACAGAGGGGTCGAAACTTGGGCAATAACTTGAGAACGACGTTCGTGTGAGACTTACAGCGACTGCCAACGTTCGGCTGTTCCTCTCACGTCACTAAAATATCTTATTTTTTTAGGCATTCCTTCCGTACACACGTGTAGTTCTATGTAACGTCATATTAATAGGTCGCATTTAGTCATTTCAAAACTTCTATTCTCAGGGACATCTTTCGGATATACTTCAGCAACAACGAAAAAATGTTTCAATGCCTCAATAATGTAAAATTGGTCTTGCAACATTTCTTTTTGTACTTTCAATAAATAGTGTTAAGAAATAACCCGTGACGTTGATAGGTTGCGGAAATATCCATTAGTTTTCCCCTAATAACAGATGCAGAAAAAATAAAGGACAGAGACAGCTGTCGATATCTCCTCAACTCGCAATTTGAACAAGCGGCCACGGGATCTGACCCTAATTATATACCGCCAGTGTTCATCGCAGTCATGCCCTTGGCTGCAAGGGTTTGCAAAGCAAAAGCTTGGGCTGAGCTTCAGATATTGTTAGTGTTGGGCTATTGATTATCATATCTAATTGACATGAGCCGTTACCTGAATGTTTGGCCATGTTGATTGTCATGAACCCGAGCACTCGACTAGGGGTTATGAAAATCGCTTACGTCACGGTGTCACGTGACTCTCGGTGCGAAATCGTGATGTCATGTTACGTTATGCTGTCAACAAGGTTAATACATCTAGTGACTTTCTCAAATGAAATCGATTTAACGCAGTAAGTTACGTGACGTCACGAGGCCACGTGACATTACTTGACAACATGTATTGACACCATGACGTTACGTGACAACTTGACCCATGGTTAATCATAGTGCCAACAAAGGTGCCATAAAAACCCACAATTTATCATACGTTGCCATTATGTATATGACGATTCGATCAACAGATAGAAATACAGCCGCCAATTGTTTATTCCCATATGTTCATTTTGTGGTACTAGCAAAGAAGAAAAAAAATATTACCTTGAACCGTTTTGAACCGGTTACCGTTATATTTTTTTTTCGGTTCGGTTCCGGTTCAGTTCCAAGATGGCGGCGAAGATTTCGGTTCGGTTCAGTTCCGGTTCGGCTAAAAATAACGGTTCTGTTCCGGTTTTCGCTTCGGTTCGGTTCCGGTTCGACACCCTGGCGCCGAGCGACAGTCCGACGAGAGCGAAGAATAAACTAAACTCCCTGAGCGCTCGGCCAGCTCAGCGCTGCCGCCGACTGCAACATACAAAGCCAGGCGCGCGCGCGCGCAGAACGCCCGCTCACAGCGCCTGCGTAGCGGATGCGCCTGTCCCTAACTACGAGAGCCCGCGGAAGTTCCCCGCCGAAACCTCCCCCCCCACCTCCCTCCCCTCCTCCAGTCATAGAGTTCCTCGATATGCTCCCCCGAAGGGGGAGCAGAGTTGCGCATTTGTTTTCCCCGCGCCGCCACGCCGCTATTCACCGAGATCCATCACGTGAGGAGCAAAGCATCCACCGCCGGGGAAGAAAGCCACCTTGTTCACACTGAAAGCGGATCCGCGTTCGCGAAGCGGATCCGCGCGTTCTCAACCGCAAAGCGGCTATAGGATCGAGCGGTTGGAGCGCGTTTTTGTCAACCGCTTCGAGACCGATTTCTCCCAACCGCTTTCACGAACCGCGAAGCGGCAACCAATCACAACGCGACGCTGACGTGACGTCAGCGACTTTCGAAACAAGATGGCACCTGTCGCTGGTGAGGCGTCCAAGGCGCTGTAGTCCTAGCGCTGTAGTCTTAGCTTTTGACAAATCAACGGAGAAACTTGATGTTCACGTCCGTCACTGGAATCCGCCGCGAAAAGATTGACTCGTAATTTTAGCGGGCTTCGCACTGGTGATTTGGTTCGGTTAAGAGTTTGTTTATTATTCCGTTTGCCACAGCCCAAGCTCGCTGCCTTGTTAATCTCTGGCTGTAGAATGTCGGAACCCGCCCCTGATCGACCGAAATGTCAGCTTTTCTACCAACTAGGATAGTCACGTGAACTATGCGGAGGGCAAGTTCGTCTGCTCCTTGCGCAGGGGGTAGCGGTGACGTCAGAACGCCGAGCCCTGATTGGCTGATCGCGTCCCCCTATCTGAGCGTCGTCTGCTCCTTTGCAACGCCGTCTGCTCGCAACGTCGTCTGCGTCTGTCTTACCTTTCCTGCGACTTTCGGTGAGATTCACGAAACAATCTTACGCCAAAAATGTGCGTAAGACATAAGAAAAAATTCGTATTCACGAAACGAAATTTTCGTAAGTTTTGCGCAGCTTACGACGAAATCTTACGACAGCTCCGAAGCTGTCTTACGCACTTCTTACGATCAAATCAGCATGGCCGACAGCGTCGCGGTCGCGACGACCCACGGACGTTTATTTTTCTACATGCGCTTCTCACGCGTCCCGACTTCAAGCAGGAAGAAAAAAGTAAAAAGTACTTGAAAGAGACCACGACGAACAGGAACGATGGATCCACAAACACCCGGGAAAAGCTCCAACGGCCACGATTCCACCGAACGCGACCAAGCGAATACGGCAGTTATGGCGCGTTCACACTGGAAGCGGATCCGCGTTCGCGAAGCGGATCCGCGCGTTCTCAACCGCAAAGCGGCTAGGATCGAGCGGTTGGAGCGCGTTTTTGCCAACCGCTTCGGCACCGATTTCACCCAACCGCTTTCACGAACCGCAAAGCGGCAACCAATCACAACGCGACGCTGACGTGACGTCAGTGACTTTTGAAACAAGATGGCACCTGTCGCTGGTGAGGCGCCCAAGGCGCTGTAGTCCTAGCGCTGTAGTCTTAGCTTTCAACAAATCAACGGAGAAACTTGATGTTCACGTCCGTCACTTGAATCCGCCGCGAAAAGAATTGACTCGTAATTTTAACGGGCTTCGCACCGGTGATTTGGTTCGGGTAAGAGTTTGTTTATTGTTCCGGGTGCCACTGCCCGAAGCTCGCTGCCTTGTTAGTCTCTGCCCGTAGAACGTCGGAACCCGCCCCTGATCGACTGAAATGGCAGTCTTGCTACCCACTAAGATAGTCGCGTGAACTATTGAAAGCTTTCGACACCGTGCATGACCACCACGAAAGCCGAAAGAGACGTCGTGAGCTTGATTGCGTAGCCAACGCATTACCGTGGAGGGGGCAGGGTACCTGCGCTAGCTCGACCTGTAACGTTTACTACTAATAAAATAAATGAAGGGAACCTACTCAAGGAATAAAGTGTACGTACCAGACAATTCAGAGGTAATCCATACGGCGTTTATTTGAGCTTAATGTCAAACAAACAGTAGACTCGATCGACAAGCGAGTGACGAGTGGAGAGTCCGCCACCAACGAAGCCACGACCGGCTAGCACCGAACACACTCCCCCGCACCACGGTCCACCCCACCGCTCACAACTTCGAAAATGATAAGAGCGAACAACAACGAGGGAAAGAGGGGGGAAAACTGGCCCTCTATCCCAAAAACAAGGTCAGCTATTTATGCGGGAAGGGTCCACTTCGAAGAAAAGGTCGGGGGCATCCTGTTCTGAGTCAGCAAGGCGCGCCTAGCTGGGCTTTGCTTGTGGGCGAAGTCGAGGGAATCACAGGCGAGTTTGGCGGGACCGTGCTTCTTTTTTCGCTGCCTGAACTCGTGATGCATGCGAACATCCCGGAGAAAAATATTCCGAGCGCCAAAATAGCAAAAGTTTGGCTTTGGATCTCGAATTAAAGTGGATTTCGGATTGTAAAACAGGGTTGCCAAACGCAAGTCTCAAAAGATCATGCGGGATCGCCGAGAAACCGCCAACCGCCTCTCGGTGTGTCTGAACGGGGTCGCTCGCCGCAAACGTGGATCCGCTTCCAATGTGAATGCGCCATTAGGCCTAGCAGGCACTCCGCGACCGTCTGCCCACGACCGGTTGGCGTGCTGAATGGAATATGCCCGCGCGACCCTTGTGAACCCTTCCCGTATTATACTTTGATCGCTGATCTCGATTTTAGATTAAGAGGTCAATTTCTTCCTCTTGTTATCTCCTTGTTTCCCGAGGCAACGGTGACTCTCGCCGGTGAAAAAGCGGTGAATCTCCGACAGACGCAGGAAAGGTAAAGCAGCCATCACTTTGACTAGCAGATGTAAAGCAGACGACGTTAACTGCGCCAACCTGCCGACGCCGTTGAAGAGTGAGGAGTCTCGCCGCACACGAAAGAAGGGAAAAAGTATTTGAGAGGGAACTTGCGGACGCTCACTCTCGGTTCTTAGCAAACAAACCTCGGCGCCTCGGGTCACCTCGCCAGTGAGTCCTTTGATTTCTCTCTTTGATGCGCGTCTGCTCGTTGTTAGACAAAAACAACGTACCGCTCGAGTTATTTCGTCTGCCCTCTCTAAAAGACGAAGTCGAGCTCGCTCGTAAAGACCTGCACTTCCAAAATTCGCAGGAGAGGTAAGACAGACGCAGACGACGTTGCGAGCAGATGACGTTGCAAAGGAGCAGACGACGCTCAGAAAGGGGGTCGCGATCAGCCAATCAGGGCTCGGCATTCTGACGTCACCGCTACTTCCTTTCTCATGCGCAGAAGACGAAAATGGGCCCACTTGCGAGGCGTATTGAAAGCTTTCGACACCGTGCATGACCACCACGAAGATCGATAGAGACGTCGTGAGCTTGATTGCGTAGCCAACGCACTACCGCGGAGGGGGCAGGGTACCTGCGCTAGCTCGACCTGTAACGTTTACTACTAATAAAATAAATAAAGGGAACCTACTCAAGGAATAAAGTGTACGTACCAGACAATGCAGAGGTAATCCATACGGCGTTTATTTGAGCTTACTCCCAAACAAACAGTAGACTCGATCGACGAGCGAGCGACGAGAGGAGAGTCCGCCACCAACGAAGCCACGACCGGCTAGCACCGAACACATTCCCCCGCACCACGGTCCACCCCACCGCTCACAACTTCGAAAATGAAAATGATCATTTTCGAAGTTGTGAGCGGTGGGGTGGACCGTGGTGCGGGGGAGCTTCGTTGGTGGCGGACTCTCCTCCCGTCGCTCGCTCGTCGATCGAGTCTACTGGTTGTTTGACATTAAGCTCAAATGAACGCCGTATGGATTACCTCTGCATTGTCTGGTACGTACACTTTATTCCTTGAGTAGGTTCCCTTTATTTATTTTATTAGTAGTAAACGTTACAGCTCTAGCTAGCGCAGGTACCCTGCCCCCTCCGCGGTAGTGCGTTGGCTACGCAATCAAGCTCACGACGTCTCTATCGATCTTCGTGGTGGTCATGCACGGTGTCGAAAGCTTTCAATAGTTCACGCGACTATCTTAGTGGGTAGAAAGGCTGACATTTCGGTCGATCAGGGGCGGGTTCCGATGTTCTACAGGCAGAGATTAACAAGGCAGCGAGCTTGGGCTGTGGCACCCGCAATAATAAAAAAAACTTTTACCCGAACCAAATCACCGGTGCGAAGCCCGGTAAAATTACGATTCAATTCTTTTCGCGGCGGATTCAACTGACGGACGTGAACATCGAGTTTCTCCGTTCATTTGTCGAAAGCTAAGACTACATCGCTAGGACTACAGCGCCTTGGGACGCCTCACCAGCGACAGGTGCCATCTTGTTTCGAAAGTCACTGACGTCACGTCAGCGTCGCGTTGTGATTGGTTGCCGCTTTGCGGTTCGTGAAAGCGGTTGGGAGAAATCGGTCCCGAAGCGGTTGGCAAAAACGCGCTCCAACCGCTCGATCCTAGCCGCTTTGCGGTTGAGAACGCGCGGATCCGCTTCGCGAACGCGGATCCGCTTCCAGTGTGAACGCGCCATTACGTTCGCTTCGACGGCTCTGCTCCGACGACGTTTCTCGCGCCCCGGCGTATATTCCCCTGCTTTCGCCCTCCTTCTCCTCTTCTCCTGCTTTCCATGCGCGGCGGCGCGCGCGGCGCCGCTATTCGCCAAATTTAGTCACGTGAGGAGCAAGGCATCCAGCTAGGGTGTGCAGGAAAGCCGGCGCTACGGCCACCCGCCGAAAAGTAATTAAATTACAGTAATTGAATTACTACCCAAGTATGCAATAAACTCTAGAGGCTTAGGTGGTGCTAGTGTGTTGTTGCATTTTAAAGCAGACAGCAAGCAGTCAGAAATTGACTTCCGGTAATGCATTTCTATGGGGAAAAGCGAGTGCATTTTCTCGCTGCGTTCGATTATAAGAGCAAATATCGCGAATATTTCGTACGTACTGGCACATTGGAACATTTCTCAGTCACGCAGACGAAATAAGTGGTCAGTTACGGCGTTTTGTTTTTTAATTCGTGGCATGAAAAACGGTGCTAAAACCGCTTCGTACGTGATTTTATGTGCGCTGTCGGACACTGTTAGCGCGAACACGGCATCGGCGCTTTCCACGATGGGGGATATACGTGTCAAACGAACGAAGGACATGTGGAAAACCAAGAGAGACGGCAGAAACTACGCAGTAACACTGGATAAGTAACTCCTTGTGCATGCAGGCGATCAAAATAAATTGAAAGCCACGTAATATAGTCCGATTTGCAATAAATAAGTACTGCTTTATTCTTTCTGCTCATGAATATGTGCTAAGATGCATGTTCTGGGTTCAAATCATCAACCGCACGCTCCAAATCTTTGCAAATAGGGAGAAGTCAGAGAACAGGTGCCCGATAAGAACTGCCCGACATAGGAAATAATAAAAAGGCGCACCTTCCGTAGTCCACGTACTTTATTTCTTACCTTCAAATGTTTTTTAAACGATCGTAAAGATGCACGACGGAGTCATTTTCATAGAATGACAGAACGGGCATATTAGCAATATATATAAGCGCCACCGCAATGCGAGCGAACCTTGAACACACTCTACATTCTTTTCGATCGTAAGTTTGCTTAGAATCGTCGCTCGTTTTTACATACCCGCCATGGAACATAGTTGTATATATATTTGACAGCTCGAACCAGGGGAAGATATAGAGAAATTGAGACAGGAGAGAATAGACAGCTGACTACCAACGATTATTTAGTGGGAACTTCTTTTTCCTTGCGTGTTTTCAGACACCAACAAAAATTATTACATATTAAAACCTATTATACTAATATAATAATGCATGTGTATGTTTACAAAATTTTCACCTTACCTAAACCTAAACTAATATTTTAAATTCACCCGCCACAAGCTCATATCCCAGACAACACCCGACATCCTCAGGACGTCCTCAAAAGGTACAAACGTCCTCACGGTTTTCAAGACATCCTCAGGACATCCTGAAAACGTCAGTCGCTGGATCATCCTAGAAACGTCCTTCTGAGAACTTATTGAGGACGAAGGATACAAAGTTAGAGGTAATATATACGTCCTCAATTTGATTACGTTTCTAAAAACATAAATGAATGAAATGGCGGTAGTATACACAGTTCATGTTTACTGCTTAACTAAATTTCTCTTACAAATTGTTATGTAGTTGTGTAAGTTTAGGACATATTTTAAATATAGTTTTGATCAAACAATTGTTTAATAAAACCAGGACGCACTACAATTATTATTACTTTTGTATTTGGGCAGTATTTCGGAATTCAGTTCCATTGGCTACACTCAATATAGGTGGCGCAAGCTACCGCCTACTACAAGGCGTACCGTGATTGCAATTATTCACCCATCCGAGAGACCCAAACAAGCTAAGCTAAGCCAAGACAGGACAGAAACAGAAACAGCCTCGAGGATGATGATGGTTTCATAATTTGGATGCTTGGGCTAGTTAGTAATTCATGCTTGGATGGAACAGCGCGGATACAGTCACACTCGCAGGCACACAAGAAGGAAACAGACTCGCAGCGCTGACTAACAACTCAGTGATATATTTCTCCTTCCTCAAATCGTCATCTTCTTCTCCTTCGCCGTTAATGAGAACATTTTAAATTTTTAAACACCGGAAACTAAATAGCCAATAAATATTAATAAATAAACAATAAATACATAAATAAATGACAACTAAAAATAACGTCAAAAATAAAAAAAAATAAAAAAAATTTTAGGTTTAATTTTTTAATTATAATGTATTTAAAAATAATTACTTTCTAATTTTCTTTTTCTTTTTTATTTTTATTTTTTTTATTTTTACTTGTCATTTATTTGTTTATTTATTATTTACTTATCAATGTTTATTGGCTCTTTGGTTTCTGGTGTTTAAAAATTTAAAATGTTCTCATTAACGGCGAAGGAGAAAAAGATGACGATTTGAGGAAGAAGAAATATATCACTGAGTTGTTAGTCAGCACTGCGAGTCCGTATATCCGCGCTGTTCCATCCAAATTGATGATGGCAGCAATGCAAGGCAGTGACGAATGTTATATTTTTTTTTTAAAGAAGTATTGAAGAAGTCGTTCGCCGACTTGGAGGCATTTCTGGAGTTTGACTCCAGTCTATCTTCGGATGAAAAGAAAAGAACGCTTGTGGTATGAAGGATTCTTAATCTTGTTATATTTCCTAACCTTTGACTTAATAAGAGCGCCTATGTGATCCAATATATTCTTTTTAGCTGCATCAGTTCACTGACCTTCGTGGCAGATCCATGAGGTCTGCCACCAGGGACACCTTGGAGGTCCTGCTTAGCCAGAAAGTGGCTGTCAATTTCAGCTGGGTAGGCCAGAAAGGCAAAGGAAAGTTTCGGGATCTCAACGTGGCAGACATAATTTACAACACGACACCTTTGTTTGTCGTGTGCGAGTCATCTAAGTTATTCACTAAACTAGTTATGTAAATTATTGCACAAGGGCCTTGTCGAGTTCGGAGCTATCGTCAAATGCAGATTGCATTGAATATTCTTGCCCTGATGGTAAAATTAAGTAAGACTGATTTTCCATGAAAACCGACAAACTAACCTGACTCGGGAGTGGGAGAATGATACTATTTTCTGAAGATAGTTCTGTCTAAATAGGTAAAACGTTTGCTGTGTGGGTCAGATAGCCATGTATATAGTTGCGCGTTCTCACTAAGGAACATAATGTTTTGGAACATCTATTTTTATTGACATTAATTGCGATTTTTTTAGACCATCTTAGTTTTCTGCTGTGACTATCATCACAAATCAATGTTTCAGGGGTAGTGAAAGCAAATGTTGAATGTGCAAACAAAGCTGACGGGGAGACCATCATCAAAGTGTGACAGCGCCACACTGGAGAGAAACTGAAAAAGCTACAGTCAAAAGCCGGAGATGTTCGACATGATGGTAAGTTTCTCACATTACCTGCTTTTATTATTAATGCTCATGGAATTAATTTTTTCTTCTAGATCCCGCTGACTATTCGGACTAGCGCTGGCCAAGATGCGAAGCCAGACTGCATGTCTGGTGCAGACATTGAAAAAAAGTCATGTATAACAGTTGCTCTCCAATAAAGCATTTCTTGAACAGTTACCTCTGTAATAGTGAATGGCATGATCAAGCTCATAGTTGCAGGTTAAGAACATATATAGGGCAAGGAAAGACGCAGAGGAGAAAGCAGACGGGATGCTAGAGGGAAGAGGTTTTCTCTTCTCCTCTTCAGCATTCCGTCAGCTTTCTTCCCCCTTCACCTTGGCCCTATGTTCTTATCCTCTCACTGACTAGTAATCTAGAATTAGTGTGGGAATTTCACTTTAAAATAGTACACAACAATGAAAATCTTTCTGCAGGCAGCTTTTCCAGGCATGTTCAGGTTCAAACTCCAGTTGGAGAAAACCTAGAAACAATAAAAATGAAAGCATCCTAACAGCTCAGTGAACAGCTCCACCTGCAGTGCATTGTCCTAAAAATGTACTAGAAAAATCCTTGGCTGCCCACCTGAGGACGTTCTGAGGATGTCCTGAGGCCGGACAATAGGACGTTTTTAAGATGTTTCCAGGACCATTTGAGGACATCCTGAGGATATCATAATGTCCTCAAAAGGTTGTCCTGAGGACATCCTGAGGATGTCCAAGTGTTGTCATGGGTACTGCCATTTTCTGGACCGTGACGCACCGTAGATATTGTCTCTCCTTTTTGTGAATAGTGATGGACGGGGTGCTGACGCACCCACTCGCTTGTTCTTCGATAGCAAGCGCCTCGAGCATCTCGCGCGCATGAGTATTGTTATTACTGGCTAGGATGGTTATGTCCTTGAACGCTGCACTGCAGTGGCAAGTCCTGCAATGAGTTGCAAGATGCCCTGCCGACGTTCCTTTAAGGGATGCTGCGTGCTCGCGGGCTCTGTCGTTAATGCATCGGCCCATCTGGCCGATGTAGCACTTCCCGCATGAAAGGGGAATGTTGTAAACCACTCCTGTCATGCATGGTACATATTGTGTTCTGTGGGCAATGTCGCACGTTTTTTCTTTGCCTGTTCTGTTGTTAACTCGTCTGCACATGGAGTACGCTTTGTTAGGCGCGGAGCATACTACTTCGATCTCATTCCTCGCGGCGATCTTTTTCAATTTGTGCGTAATCCCGTGAACGTATGGTAGCACAGCGATCTTCCTTCGGGTTTCCTCGTTTATTTTTTTGCCCGACTTTGCACTCTTCAAGTTTCTGCAGATGGTCTCACAAACGGGTACCAAGATACTTGTTGGGTATCCCGAATTCCGTAATCGTGACATCTGTTTTTAAAAGCTCTGCCCTATCTGGTGTTTACATGATTTGTTTAAGGCAGAAAGTAACGCCGTGCTGGCGATACCTCTCTTAATAGTCCAACAAGGGCACGTTTGCTGGAGGTACGAACCCCGGTCAGCAAAAGGGTTTCTGCCGTTTACCTCTGGCCACTCAAGAACTATTAAGAGAGGTATCGCCAGCACGGCGTTACTTTCTGCCTTAAACAAATCATGTAAACACCAGATAGGGCAGAGCTTTGAAAAACAGATGTCACGATTACGGAATTCGGGATACCCAACAAGTATCTTGGTACCCGTTTGTGAGACCATCTGCAGAAACTTGAAGAGTGCAAAGTCGGGCAAAAAAGTAAACGAGGAAACCCGAAGGAAGATCGCTGTGCTACCATACGTTCACGGGATTACGCACAAATTGAAAAAGATCGCCGCGAGGAATGAGATCGAAGTAGTATGCTCCGCGCCTAACAAAGCGTACTCCATGTGCAGACGAGTTAACAACAGAACAGGCAAAGAAAAAACGTGCGACATTGCCCACAGAACACAATATGTACCATGCATGACAGGAGTGGTTTACAACATTCCCCTTTCATGCGGGAAGTGCTACATCGGCCAGACGGGCCGATGCATTAACGACAGAGCCCGCGAGCACGCAGCATCCCTTAAAGGAACGTCGGCAGGGCATCTTGCAGCTCATTGCAGGACTTGCCACTGCAGTGCAGCGTTCAAGGACATAACCATCCTAGCCAGTAATAACAATACTCATGCGCGCGAGATGCTCGAGGCGCTTGCTATCGAAGAACAAGCGAGTGGGTGCGTCAGCACCCCGTCCATCACTATTCACAAAAAGGAGAGACAATATCTACGGTGCGTCACGGTCCAGAAAATGGCAGTATGAGCTTGTGGCGGGTGAATTTAAAATATTAGTTTAGGTTTAGGTAAGGTGAAAATTTTGTAAACATACACATGCATTATTATATTAGTATAATAGGTTTTAATATGTAATAATTTTTGTTGGTGTCTGAAAACACGCAAGGAAAAAGAAGTTCCCACTAAATAATCGTTGGTAGTCAGCTGTCTATTCTCTCCTGTCTCAATTTCTCTATATCTTCCCCTGGTTCAAGCTGTCAAATATATATATATAAGTATGTACCAACAAGCTCCACTATCAACCGTATGGAACATAGGTTTGGGCCTGAAATATAGCGAGGTTTAACATCGTTCAGTGGTAAAGAAAAATGCTGTAATTAAAGCAGTTATACTTTTACAATATCAATAAAGGTACATACTATCCGGTACAACCGAAATAACAAAAGTTATTCGTGTTATTTTCCGGCGAATAGACAAAATTCACGTGCGTTTTCGCATAAGAATGCACAGGAGCAGCGCAAAAGTAGACTGGTTGCTGCCTGCTTCAATTTGCCTCCCGGAAGTCGCATAGACACTAGCGCCAGTTGAACCTCTAGCGTAGATTATAATAACTCTATGTTTAGTTTAGCTCGAGTGCACTCTGACCGCTGGAGCGCGCTCGAGCGCGCTCCAGCGGTCACGCGTTTGCTTTTCAGTACGTCGTAACTCTGGCGCGGAAACAACTATGGGGTTCATGATCGTTCTTAGAATCGTCAATCGTGCTTATCCCCAGCCACAGTCTTCTTTTCGTGTTGTGCTTTATTTTCCTTATTAATATCCCTGGTCGCTCAAAGATGATGTGCCCCGCATGGGAGAGAAATGCCTGATTAAACTGTTAGTATTATTGGTCAAGTCCGTAATTACATTAGATTGTAGCTGTTTTTTTTTTCATGTTTTTTTCTTTTAACAAAACAAAGGTGAAAGTGTTAGACATTTTTTTATTGGACATCTCGGTTCCCAGAAACAAAATTCGATCCTCATATCAAAATCCGTAATAAAATACAACGTTCCTTCCATTAAGCCTTTGTGCAGGTGAAGCCCTGAAGTGGTGAGCTTTTGTCCGGTGATTGTCCGGTGGATTCGGCACAATGACGCTCATCGCGACGATTAGTTTCGCATGCTTCGTCCACCAAAGCGATTGCTGTCGCAATGAACCATGTGTTATTAATTTTAATAATGAATACAATACTTTTTAGGAAGCGCTTCCGTCGTTTCCGTACTGCCCTTTTTGGTGGGGCATGCAGCAATCGCACCGATATGTTACTTTACGCGCCCAGGTACCAAACCGAGGGTGCGATCGGATTTCAACTGGTTGTAACCCTGTCGCAGAGCCGTTGCGACAGTGCGACCGCGATTTATTAATATGCGCACATTACAAGTGAACATATGACCGCAGGATCAGGTAATCAGCCCCTCGCTCGGTCTTTCCAAATTCCATTATGCTAGAGTCGCGATTGAAGATATTCACGTAGAACCCGACTTCTATCATTTTGAACGAATCGGGTACGAATCACTATCGGACCTTTTTAAATTCTAAGAGCTGCATTTGTCACCCTCTCTTTTTTGGAAAGAGGGCCTCATTGTTTACCTCCACTGTCCCCGGCGGGAGACACTCACTTGATCGAATGACGTTTAAGCTAATGAAGCCCCGCCCCCTACGTTTGATCGAATGACTTTAGCGAATGGCGGCGCTCATTCGAGCGAATGGCCCTTTCCGGCTGTCACGCCTCTTAATTTCTGTAATTTTTATCTTTTTCGCTTCATTCATCGTTTCTCACGTAAACTGTGACAATAGACCGAGTGCGACTGCAACCTGACTGCGTTTTCAAGACAGCGGCGTCTACGATCGCCGCAATGGAGGGGGAGGCATCGCGACACAATCGCAGCATGAAATACTGTAGAAAGAGGCAGTTTGAGAGATGTAGCTGATTTTATATAAATATCGGCCTATCGCAGGTGACAGTGCAGTGCCCAGGACCCACACTTTTGGAGCGAGGTCATCCGGCCATCACGTCCACGTAACGTTGCGTCCATTTTATGATGCCGATGGCGGTGCGTTTTTTTTTTTTTTTTTAGGTAAGGTTTTTTTTTTTTTTTTTTAATTTTGTGCCAGACAGTTATTAGCAAAAAATATATATATATATACGTGTTTATTTTCATTGTATTTTTATTCAAAATAGAGTGCCTCAATGTTGCTGGCAGCCGGCAACGCCGGCAAGCAACATTGAGGCACTCTAATTCAGAAGATCGACGCTCGCCCTCCCGCGGCGGAAACGGGAAGCGCTCTAGTGAGGGTCCCCCGATTCTCCTGCTCAGCGGGCATGGCGGAACTGCTCGCGATCGTGGCTCGCGAAATGTCGTTTCCGAATGCAAACAACATTCTTCACTGTCCCAACGTAGTGCTGCAGCCGGTATGGGATTGTGCCTTACTGGAGAGTTTTAGTATTGCGCATAGAAGCAGACGCAAGCGGTGTGCGTTTGCGTTAGAGTTGCGTGCCCCACATTGTGCGTGCGCCTCATCGCCATGCGCCATCCAAGACCGCAATTTCGGGCTCCGCGCACGCGCAGTGTGGAACGCGCAAAGCTAACGCAAACACACAGGTCTTGAGTTCGCTCGTATACGCAGTATTAAAACTCACTACTGTTTCACCGGCTTCCAACGCCAACGAAACGTGCTGCAGTGAGCAGACGTGCAAGCTGGGCCGGTTTTCTCGAAGCGATGGTAAACCCAATTTGGTAAACCACGGTGCCTAGGAAGGGAAAAGTACCTAGGTACTGTAATAAACGGCTGAATATAGAACAACAACAATTATTTTTGATTGGGCAATAAGATGCGCCATCTATCGGTGAAACAAGCCAGACATTTTGTTTATCCTCTTTTTCCGCTGGTTGTCATCGATCTAGTATGGTAACTTAAGTCAAAATATAGTAATGTTGTACTTGAAGACCAATTTATTTGCTTCCGATGGTACGAAGAAATTTTAGCTACTATGCTAGAGTTTGTCGACGAATATTCGAAAATGTAAGAAACATTTCCTTCAATATGTTTCGCCATAAACAACGCATAACTTTCCCTTGTTTCTTCCAGTCTGGCAACGCCGGTGCTGTAGTCTCGTTTTCGTTCCTTACGACGCACGTTTCTGCGATTTCTGCTGATCTCAACTGTTTGCCCTCTCTTCCGTTTGCCCAACCGATTCACCGGTGACGAGAAGCTAAGCTTCTCGACACCGTTGAATTGCTGGCCACCGGGGATATGTAGAAACCTCAATGCTGTCGGCATACTGTCGGCGCACTGTAAACAAAAAAAAAAAAAAAAAAAAAAACAGTACAATGTCTCAGCTGTTCACCCGGAATGAAGACTTTATTGTCTTCATTCCGGGTGATGCCACTGGCGCTGTGGGTAAGTGAATAAATAAATAAATAAATAAAAAATAAATAGATAACCCCCTTTCTCCGCAAAGTAATCGCTGCTCACGAGTTGGCGTGCATAGTGTAACAAATTAAACGTCTTAGTATAAATATGTACCAACACTCGTTCGCAAAACATTTTTTTTTACTCACCATAAAAACACTTGCAAGGCTTATGTACCGTCATATGGGTCATATGTCTTGGATTCCCAACGTTGTGGATTCCGGACTGCTGAAGAGTGATGCGTTCGCGGAATGCTGCCGTCGGTTAGTTTAGTAGTCCCTCTGAACTATCGCTTTGCTTGACGTGCTAATAGGTTGATGGTGAGTCATTAATATAACAGCCGGATCAAAAGAATGTTCAGCAGAACCAAGCAGAACTATTAGCCCTCATTAAAGGGACCATGAAGGCAATTTAATTTTTTTTTTTTCAAAAAAGGTGTTTCCGCAAGCATTGGGGTCTTGGCATGTCACACAATTTTTCCTAGAAGGATGTGACTCTTATTTCTGTACCTGCAAATAAATTTGCGAAACCGAAACAAACATTCAGATTTCTTCCCTTTTTCGCCTCTGGAAAGAGAAGTGACGTCAGGGAGCACTGTCGGCATCGGTAGGATTTAGTGCACACTCAGTGTGGTTCCCGTGGTTCGCTCTAGTGCACGGAGGTCTGTGAAGAAAAGCTGAAAGAAATGGACGACAACGCCGCGCTCGCAAACGAGTTTGATCTCCCGTTCAGCGACCTCACGCCGACTGAACGGGAGATGCTGCTAAGGACGCAGAACTCTGGATTGGCGACCGATGCAGCAATGCTGCGCATTGCTGCGTCGGTCGGCAGTTTACGCAAACTAACGTCGCCCGATCGACCGCACGTCTTTAGCCAACCTTTCGCGCAACCTACTGTTGCACATAAACGCGGCATGATTGGTGAGACACCAGTTCGCAAAGCGAACACGAGACGACGCACGAAACCAAAGCCAAAAGTCCGCCGCCCCCGGCGCTCGAACCTCTTTTTCTTTTTTTTTTTTTGTCCATGGTCACTCGATGCTTGTTACGCGCTCGAGTTAGCAGTGCGGGATGCGTTCAACCAGTGACAAACGGAGGGATCGCTTCAGATTACGCTTTTATACACGGTATGAAACCTATTAATTCCCAACTACAACTTCAAAATATTATCCAACGTTCAAATAAACTTTTTTCATCACATCTCACCACCGAAATCGAAACCAAGAGCGCGCCCATCATTGGAACCAATCGCCAAACGAGGAGCCCGTTGTCGTCACGCATCGGCGCACTTTAGTTCACCTTTCTGCCGCCGCCTCGGTGGGGTCTCAGGCATCGTTCCCCGCGCTATTATTACCGCGCCTGTTTGCTCGATTGGTGCGGCACCCAAACTTCTGTTCGGGCTAGAACTTGGTCAACAGTACCTGAGACGTGACTGACATCCATTTCAATCGTCAAATAAAACTTCGAAACTGCCTTCATGGTCCCTTTAAGCGACGCCGCGGCCATTTTGCTTCTAGGTACTGCTCCTCCCTCGGCGCCCCTGCTCTCCCAGTCACGTGACCTGGAATTACCCCTTCTAGGGACAATAGTTAACTTTAAACCACGGTTCGCGTTCGAGAAAACGGGCCCAGGTAGGCGTTCCTTCGAACTGGAAAGGCTGAGATTGGCAAAACGACGGCGAGCAAATACAAAAGTAAGTAAATGTTATTAAAAAACTAGTAATTAACAAAAGGCTTTTTTTTTTAACTTTTGGGCATCTGGTCTGGAACTATATTGGCGGCGACTTTGGACGTTTCACCGATTGTCAAAAGTCGTGACTTTGATAGCACAATATACTTTACCCACAATTAATGTAATTTTACATGGATTTATCACATTAGCTAGAATGTTTTCATTGATTTTAGACTATTTTTATTTTATTTGTAATTAAAATGCAGCAATTGGAAACAGTGATGATAATTAGCACAGTTTTCATTGTCATATTTCTTCGCACGTTTAAAATTAGATCATAATCAACAAATTATATTAGAGCTTGAATAATTACTTATTCAAATATGCGAATTTTAATATTATTGTTATAATACAATTAACGCCAAGATCACGAGAATACTCTATTTAACTATAATAGTCTTTACAGAAAGGTATAATTCTGTTTTCTTTTTAGCATATGAAAAACTCTTACATAGTTATCAAGATAGAAAAACAGCTAAACGCTGGATGTGATATGAAACGCGTCACGCGGTGCTATAAAAGCACACACAAACACACTTCAGCCCTCTGACTCGGATTTCGTCTTGGGTTGTTGCAGTGAGAGCAGCGTTTATTAGTTTATGCGTTTCGTGGACATATTGTAAAAATTGGAATTATTCTCCTGTTCTTGTGCTGGGATAATTGTCATTATTTCCCATGACAGTTATCTGAGCGAGAAAAAGGCAGCGAGAACGCACAGATATCAGCACTAATTTTTTCAACAACGACGAATATAAGCCTGGATCGAACAGTATGTCACAAAATAAAGTTTCCGCGAACAACTTTTCGAAGTAAATAATTACGATGTGAGACACACCTTGAGCCATGAAAGAATCCGAAATTAAGACATCTGTCGAGAAATTAAATCCAAAATAGAGGTAAGTTTCGGTTTCGCCCCAAAATTAAAACGCGCATCCTTCCGTGATTAACACGCTAAACACCGTTCTTGTTTTCAGGTTAAAGAGGTGACCTACGCTCATAAAACATTAGCTTCCTCGTATTACCAGAAATTATTTATGTCGCTCAGTGAAGCCAGCACATTAGACAGCACATGGTTGAAAAAAAACCCGAGACTGCGGGTAAACGACACAACAAACCCCGAGACTGCGGGTAAACGACACATATATAGACTTTTTAGTGTTGTGTCGTTTACCCGCAGTCTCGGTTTTTTTTTCAACCATGTGCAATGTACACCAGTCGTTTGCGCCCTTACTTTTTGTACATTAGACAGGCTCACTGATCTCTATGACAATTGCTGGATCGCGCTTCCCCGCTTGTTCGCTGCAGCGCAAGTGAAGCCACCGGACTTCACTCGCTTGGGATACGATTTGCCGTTTTTGCTAGCCTTTGCTGCGGTTTTCCAGCGTGCTATGGACACGTTTTCTACTCGTTCGTCGTCATTCGCCGAAGAAGTTTTTTGAAGACTCTGTGTATTGTTGAGACTTGCCGTTGTGAACACGTGGAAAATTTTACGAAAGTGCTGTGTCGCAGGAAAACGGCACAACGCGTCGAAAGGAAGGGCTGGCGGCGTGTTCAAAGCTTCCTTGGCACGCCGAAGTGCCGTGTCTCTGTGCCTTCGCACGCTTGGATATCGACCAAGAACCGACGCCGTGTGTATGTGTTCAGCGAGCGCAATGTGCGTGAAGCTGTTCGTGCCTCTGGATCAGCGTCTTTTCTCCTCGCGGTTTAGGAACGAGCTTAATCCAATGTCCACTAGCGACGGAAGATGGGGGGAAGGTACGTCCTTTTTTCGTCCTTAGACGATTTACACAATACCGTGCACAACTGCCCCTCATCACTGATCAGTGCTGGCTTATTATCAACCTACTTAATTGCACTTGACGTTTGAGCGCGGCTCGCCTAATTGTAATTGGTCAACAGATTGCACACGACCATATCGGCCGCGCTTCAAAGATTTTCATTCTCGCCGTCTTGTACTTTTGCTTTCGAAAACCTCCCTGGCTCCGCAACGTTGCCCTATTCGTGCTCCCACGGAATCTATTAGAGTAGATTTGGGACATAGCCATGGTTAATATAGTACATAAGAACACGTACAGATCTCCCCCTTTTATTCATAGCAACTCACCGGAACAGCTGGACGATCCAGAACTCCGTGGCCGATATACATAAATGATCTAAAGGCATCTACGCGCGACACACGTTCAGAACTTTGGCGCGGCGTCAATTCTTGACCGGTATCCAAGCGTGCGAAGGCACAAAGATGCATCACTCGGCGTGCGAAGGAAGCTTTGATCACGCCGCGACACCGGCGACACGTTTTCGACGAGTTGTACCTTTTGATACGGCTTCACGCACATTGCACTCGCTAAACACATTCACACGGCGTCGGTTCTTGGTCGGTATCCAAGCGCGCGAAGGCACAGAGACACGGCACTTTGGCGTGCCAAGGAAGCTTTGAACACGCCGCCAGCCCTTCCTTTCGACGCGTTGTGGCTTTTTCCTGCGACACTGCACTTTCGTAAAATTTTCCACGTGTTCATAACGGCAAGTCTCAACAATACACAGAGTCTCAAAAAACTTCCTCGGCGAATGATGACGAGCGAGTAGAAAACGTGTCTACAGCACGCTGGAAAACCGCAGCAAAAGGCTAGCAAAACGGGAAATCGTATCCCAGCGGGGTTGCGTCCGGTGGCTTCACTTGCGGGAGCGGCAAGCGCGATCCAGCAATTGTCATTGAGATCAGTGGACAGGCTCAACAGCGGCACGCATCTCTGACCCTCACTAAACCCGCCATCTTGGAAAATGAGTGGCGCCACCTATAGACCTTTTCATTTCAGTAGTTGCCTGACCGGCGGGTAGAGGGCGCTGGCGCACTCGCCGCCATTAGGTTGCTTCAATTTGGTCGGTTTCGGTTTCAACGTGCAAGCGATTGTGATGCTGTTTCATGCCACTTTCGATTAATTTTGCGATATGAATTTCTTTCTAGTAGCACACAGCGAATGAGACAATAGTATTGAGCCACTTGGCAAACCACAGAGTGGTTTCGAACCTAAATTGCGATCTTTTTTTTACGAACACTATATGCGTCTGATTCCGTCCATCGTTAATTCCGGCCAGGTTCGGCGGTGAAACAACTGCGCTGATGCACAGGGAGGAGCACCATTGTCCACGGCCGTACCCGCGGACACAAATTTTAAGAAGAAAAAAAAAGTAAAGAGCAGGACAAACTCCGCCTGCAGCGTGCGCTCGTTGCCTGCCGCCGTGCTTTGGCTGTGCGTGCACCGAGTGGTACGGAAGGTAGATAGCTCGCGCTCAAGTCAGATATTGAACTGATCATCTTATATTCCAACAGACTATATTGCATGAGTGCTTAGTGAAAAAGCAGGTCGACAACATGATTAACAATCTGCTGAATCACCAAGAACAGATGAACTGACAAATTTATTGTTCGATGCTTGGCTTCCGTACACCAACCCTTTCTAACTTCGAGACTCGAAACGTCTTTTATAATGACTAGAAAAGTTTCATATAATCACGTAGACAAGGACCTGTGTAGAAAGCTGTTCACTGATTTGAAGCGATGCGCTTTGCACATTTTGACGTCGCCAGCTACTGAAAGTAACTCCCTATTCGCCGTCGACAACCGGCTGCACTCGGGTGATTTTTATGCAGAAGGATTCTTTTCGGCGCCGCATTTTGTGAATCATAGGCACTATCAAGCTGTCTGTGACAGTTTCTTACGCGGGAAGTTCAAATATTTGTTTTGAAATAAATTAATTGAAACTGCATGGTTCTATTAAAAAATGACTCAAGCAACTTAAACACTATGGACATGGGACCAAGCACGATATACAATTCCGTGGAATTCCTAAATAAACCGATGAAGCGAATGCTCATATCACACACGCGATTAAGAACGTAAAACAGATATAGGTGTGATATTCCGAACAAACAAGTTGCCTAATGTTAAGGTACCATTGTTCCTAGCATAAAAAATAATTCAAACTAAATGTTTGTTACCGCGCGTCTTGTCCACAAGTTCCCTGGTATAATCAAAAGAAACTGTTTTCGATCTGTTGTAACTGCAAAACACCATGTTTTCAGGAAAAACACGTGGCTAATTACGCTGAGTGTTTTTCTCTCCTTTCTTGACACCAATGCGCACTCATATATATAAGAACATTGGGTTTCCTATTGCAAATGTTCCGCCCTTATTAGTAATCAAACCTCAGTTCTCATAAGTTATTGGTTTTTGAACCCTCGATATTCAATGTGCGCAAGTGCTAACGCTGATTCCTGTTCCTCTAAAACCTTCTCACACGTATCCCGCACGACGACGGTAAAACATATTCAAAACGTGTTACAAAATCAACTACAAAAGTTGCGCGCATAATGATGTAATGCAATTGCATGGCAAATATAAGCATCGGAAGACACTTTACGGAGTAAGGCAACTTGCAAGAGACGCGGTGAAACGCGACGAAAAACACGAATTCAACGCATCCGCCAAGGCGCGGACGGGAGAGCGGAGCAACAAGTTGAAGCAACCTAATGGCGGCCGCATCACGTGATTCCAAAATGGCAGTGCCCATGCGGCGGAGGGTGAAAAGGTCTATAGTTAGTTGGAGTCGCGAATAGTAACTCCGTGTGCGAGATCAGATTCAGTTTCGTTTTGGGTGCCCTGGCGTTACCCTGGCGCAGCGGATCTGATGTCATAGCAACCCGTCGTAGCGTCTCGGCGTCTCGTACCTACTCGTACCGATCGTTGTTCCGATTCGAGAAACCATTAAAAAAGAAATAATATGCCAGATATTCAATTTCTTTCTCGAACTACACAGTACGACAAATATCCAGCTACAGAAAAGGCAGCATTCGTATTCGGCCTTACTTGCCAGCGTCTGAAAAACCGCGGATTTTGATCATTAAAATCTCCGAGAAGTATTACCTTGAAATCGAGATACTGCATCTCCAGAGTAGGTATTTTATCTCATAAAAGATTTGCAGCGTTGTGAAAGGCTGTAAGACCGAAATCTCTGCTTGGGTAACAAGTTTTCGTTCGCGATGGGAAACTCGTCAGGAGGAACTTCAAACGCCTCTAACTCGACAATAAATGACAATTTGAGAATTTTCTCTGGGAATGAGCTAAAGATAGTGCATTGAAAAAATAGCCATTATTTTAGTTTTCTAAAGCGTTATGTTTTCTTCATAGGACCTAGACGTCCCCGCTTATTTTTACCTTGTGGTGTATTCTGGTTCCAGGAAGTAAATATTTTGCTCTTTTTACCAAGAAGCTCTGGAGACTAGGCGGGTCGTTTTATCAATTTCTGAGTTCGCAGTGGTACAAAAAAATCCGTGTCATTGTTCTAGGGCTGGGCGTCGATAAAAAGTTTTAATTCGATGAATCGAAACCCTTTAATTGATTAATTAATCGATTAATTGGTCTCATTAATTTCCATGCATAAAAATTTTAAAAAGTCAAATTATTATCATGTTTTGCCTTTGCTGAATATGTAATAAAGTGTTAAATATACAACTTGGATTATGAATCGATTTCGATGTGTAGTTAGGAACAGTTCCATATGACACTGACAGATTATAACATCAGCAATTTCCGGCAAGAGCGACCTCCTTTGATTGTTCACAATAATCTCTGCCGCGCTAAACGGACACTCGACCAGCGTTGAAGTGATCAGGACACGTGCAACCTTCCGCAATTTTCTGTGTCTAGAAGTCTCGTAAGTACAGTTTTATTTATTTTAAAATTTGGCCTAAAGTTTACTCCTCACACAGGTGTATACTCGCCTACGTCTGCGTGGTGAAAGCGTTTAATATTTAGTTGGTCCGTCAAAATTTTACCGATTGACCGGTTGCTTATGAAATGTAATCCCGATTAAAGCAATAATTGATTAATCGGTGTTACTAAAAAAAAAACATCCGACAGATGGCGTAAGCTTGCGGCTGCCGCGAAAGCTTTGTCTTTCGCCTTTATCAGGGGGCTTTAGCTGACGCTTGTCCCAGAATCTTGGGGTTGCCGTTCTTTGTCAGCATGATCAAGCTGATGTGCATTTTTTTTTTGTTGCGTGATGTCGTGTTTTCCATAACTACTTTCATTGATTTAGTTGCGACTTTTGGGGCAGTGAGTAACGGTAATTTCCTGCGAAAACAACGGTGAACGAAGTTCTTTATTGAACTTTACAATGTTTTTCATAATTTTCGTACCTCATACAGATTATTTTATATGTTTTCTGGGACTATAAATATAGAAAATAAGTTCAAGGCTTATTACGGAAAAACAAAATAATCACAATTATTATTATTATTTTTTTTTTTACGTACGCATTGCCGAATGCTCTTTGTCCGCCAAAATGTAGCGCTAGCGGTACAAACCACATGCCAAAGTTTCAAAACTAACCGTCATATTATTCAAACGTTGCACGTAATTTTTTGAAATTTTGAATGAGACACTGGCGGCCGACTGAGAGCTTGAATACACGAATTTGAATGGCGTCAGTTACGAGAACGGAAATTTTCAAGAAATTCCTTATAACTTCTGAGTAATATAACGGCTAGTTCTTAAAGTTTGGCATCTGGTTCGGACTGCAAGAACTATAGACCCTTTCAGGCAACATTTCATGGGCGCCGCCATCTTGGCGTCACGTGACCCTGCCGCCATAGCCGCCCTTCAGTTTCTCGCCGTTCCTCCGCGTTGTGTGCTTCACCGGCCACTACCGGAGCTTCGTTTTCGCGTTTTTTTACGTCCCGCGTTGAAATCGTGTGTTTTCTTTAGGTATTTTCTATATTTCGGGCTTTCATTTAATCATTCGGTATCTATATGTCAACATAGCTCTTGTATTTTCTTATTTATGAAATGGAATCGGACAGCGAATGGATCGACGATACAAGATTATGGCTTTAGAGACTATGTAAGTTCATCCCATTCTAACGTTTTCGTCGCTAATAAAGGGGTATTCACACGAGGGAGAAATCCCGGGGATTTCTCCCTGGCACGCGCATCCAAAGACGAAAACGTCAGGCTTTGCGATGAGCAAAAGCCTCGCGTTTTCATCTCGTGATGCGCGCGTGCCGGGGAGAAATCCCCGGGATTTCTCCCTCGTGTGAATACCCCTTAAAGGGCAGTCAACACCATTGCGACATATGCAAATTTCAACTGACGCAGAGAGGCTATCGCAGTCGTGCTTCCCGCTGCAAGCGCACGCTCGTTTCTATAAAGCCGACTCGCATGTAAGCGATTTAGCGTGCGACGAGACGAGCGACGGCGACAACGACGAGAGTCAGCGACGAAGATTTCTCACTGTCGCCTGTTGCATCGCTCGGTTTTTTGGGTTTCTAGAAAACGTCGCTCACCGTCTTGGTCGCTTGCTCCCGTCGCTTCCATGTGGTTTGCCTCGTCGTGCGACTGCCCGAGCGGTAGCGAAACGGGTCACCGTCGCGTGTCTCGTTGCTCGCCGAATCGCTGGCACGCTGTTTATACTTAATATCGAGGCGCCAATGCTTCAGTGCTGTGTGCATGGGAATTAATTGAGTATAAACCGCATGTAAGCGATTTGGCGCTTCGGTGTCGCTCAGGCAGTCGCGCGACGAGGCAAACCGAATGGAAGCGACGGAGCAAGCGACAAAGACGGTGCTCGGTTTGGGTTTTCTAGAAATCCCAAAACCGAGTCCGCTTCACACGGGAACGACGACGACGACGAGGTTAGCATCCTGTCCTGATACCTGCTCCTGATCTGAATCAATCTAAGTAATCTGCAGTTTGTTCTATTAGCCTGTTTTATAACACTGATACGAACAGAAAAGGCCGGCAGTCCTCTACACACACAGCGAAAAAGTACACCCCTGGACGTGTAAACCGTTGTCCCAGAGCGGACTCCCCAAATGGTGTTCGTTTTACACGCGAGGCTCGGTGTATTTCGTTTGCACCCGAGGTCTCGTGTAAAATGAACATCTTTGAACGTGTACTTCGTTCTGCGATCACACGTCTAGGGGTGTTTTTTTACAATGGCGGCCGTTTGACGCAAGACGGGTTCTACGAGCGAGGCCCAGCGCTTTACACGGCTTTTCGCCGCAGCGAAAGCGTAGTTTGCACGTGTTCGTTCGTAATCGTCCATACGTGCTGAACTACCGCAAGCATTCACCCCCAAGCGCCGACGCCGTATCCATTACGGCGATTACGCGACAGTGGGAGCGACCATCGACTGCATCCAGCAGCGTGCTTCCCCATCGAGCAGGTCTCGTTCGCGTGGCGGTTCAGCCGATCGCCGAGGCCTCAAGCCGGTTGCATTGTCACCGACGCCGGGTAATTTCCACAGCAGTTATCTTTTCGCGACCACAGACATGAACTTTATTGAAAAAGCCCGTTTGCCGCGAGCGACGACGAATAGCTCCGACACCGACCCACCCGACCGGCGTTACCGACGTCCCGCTCACCTCTTTACCGCGAGCAAAGTTGTACGCCACGTTTCGACGTATCCACTCATATCTCGTGTGTACGCAAATTTTGCGGCTTTCCGGGTACGAATCGGCTACCCAAACGGCCAGCGAACGAAGACGAACTGAACGCCGGCGCTATGCGCCATTTAAACACGCGGTTACTTTTCTACTAGACTGTAGCTATGTGGTGTGGTTCCTTACACATAAATGGACTATGTACAAACAAAGCTAAAATAAAATTGGGCGGCTGCTTGCGCCACCTAGTGAGTACGCGGAAAACTACAAAAATGAAGGACATTTCGGCATTTGAGGAAGTGATACGCTCGAACACGGACGGCCCGGACGGCAGCATTCCAACACATACACACACAGCGAAAAAGTACACCCCTGGACGTGTAAACCGTTGTCCCAGAGCGGACTCCCCAAATGGTGTTCGTTTTACACGCGAGGCTCGGTGTATTTCGTTTGCACCCGAGGTCTCGTGTAAAATGAACATCTTTGAACGTGTACTTCGTTCTGCGATCACACGTCTAGGGGTGTTTTTTTACAATGGCGGCCGTTTGACGCAAGACGGGTTCTACGAGCGAGGCCCAGCGCTTTACACGGCTTTTCGCCGCAGCGAAAGCGTAGTTTGCACGTGTTCGTTCGTAATCGTCCATACGTGCTGAACTACCGCAAGCATTCACCCCCAAGCGCCGACGCCGTATCCATTACGGCGATTACGCGACAGTGGGAGCGACCATCGACTGCATCCAGCAGCGTGCTTCCCCATCGAGCAGGTCTCGTTCGCGTGGCGGTTCAGCCGATCGCCGAGGCCTCAAGCCGGTTGCATTGTCACCGACGCCGGGTAATTTCCACAGCAGTTATCTTTTCGCGACCACAGACATGAACTTTATTGAAAAAGCCCGTTTGCCGCGAGCGACGACGAATAGCTCCGACACCGACCCACCCGACCGGCGTTACCGACGTCCCGCTCACCTCTTTACCGCGAGCAAAGTTGTACGCCACGTTTCGACGTATCCACTCATATCTCGTGTGTACGCAAATTTTGCGGCTTTCCGGGTACGAATCGGCTACCCAAACGGCCAGCGAACGAAGACGAACTGAACGCCGGCGCTATGCGCCATTTAAACACGCGGTTACTTTTCTACTAGACTGTAGCTATGTGGTGTGGTTCCTTACACATAAATGGACTATGTACAAACAAAGCTAAAATAAAATTGGGCGGCTGCTTGCGCCACCTAGTGAGTACGCGGAAAACTACAAAAATGAAGGACATTTCGGCATTTGAGGAAGTGATACGCTCGAACACGGACGGCCCGGACGGCAGCATTCCAACACATACATCACAGCAGAGTACATACCACAAGATCAACAAACAAGCATCTACATACACAAACAATGAACAGAGACACTGACAACCCGACACTCCTACTCGATTACCCGAGAGACCCACTCGGTATATATAGCAGACTTTTTGTTTCAAACGAAGGTCCGGTGACCCCCCCTGTATTTTACATGAACGTAACGATATTACACAATTATTACTTATATAGTACGGCGACATAAATATAATTTGGGAAGGTACACATTTCTCTTAGTCTAGATTATAGCTAAAATACACCCTATATTTAAAAAAAAATGTTTCGAGCTAGCCAAAATGTAGCAAAATCTGGTTTCGTTTTCGGAAGTTCGAGCGCTCAAGGCTGGAATGCGCTAGCGAAGTGTGTGCTTGCTTCTGTCAAACTATAATCCGTTGTATGACGCTCTCAAAGCTGCTGGCTGCAGCCCCCGTCTTGGTTTAGGGTTTGATTTACACGCGCTCTCGTGGAAATGAAATTATGCGCGCTCGAGTCGATATTATTGACAGCGTGAAGTATAAACCGAATGTAAACGATTTTGCGAGCGACGAGAACAGCGACGGCGACCCGCTTCGCTGACGCTCGGTCACTCGCGCGACGACGCAAGCCACATGAAAGCGGAACAATGTTTTCTAGAAATCCAAAAACCGAGTGACGCGACGAGCGATAGTAAGAAATCTTCGTAATACGTCGCTGACTCGTCGCTGTCGCCGTCGCTCGCTAAATCGCTTTATGCAGTTCAGCCTTTATACTCACGCTAGTGCCGACCTGCATTACCCGCTGAGCCCAAGCAAGCGATAAGGATATTCAAATATGTCACAACAGTGGCGTGCATTCGCTAAGAAAACATATATCTCAAATTCCTGTAGTTTGACGTCGGGATCCGTTACTTGTTCTGCTGTCACCTTGGCGAAACGGTCACTAATGAGAAACTAGTCAGTTTGTTTTATCAGAAATTATAAAAACCTTATCTAGCGACTGTTATGCACAAAAGCACTCTGGATTTTCATATAAATAGTTTAGAATAAACTGAACACAATCGGCAACTTAATTTTCCAAGCATAATAATAAAAAAAAATCTTAGAAAACAATGTATTTTTAAGGTGTTTCAAATAAAAAAAATTGAAAAAGGAGCCTTATTTCAGCTGCACTATCACGTAAATACTTTGGGGAAAAAATATCTATTGAGAAGTAGGTTTTGCAATCTCTAATTTGCTTCTTTCAACTTTCCAGTTACTTTATGCATACTTGCAGATTGTATCCTGACAAATCTAGACAAAATTGTATAAAAAGTAACAGTCTACATAAAATTTATAGCTTAATTAAATTCACATTTGTTTGATAATGTTCAATCTTAAATATAAGTTTTAAATTTCACATCTATTATTACAAACGATTGAATTACATGCTGCTTGATGCATGCTGTGCCGCCCCCCCCCCCCCCCCCCCTTTTAAATATATATATCCTGTATATTTGCTGGTTAGTTGTTGTAAACCTCTTAATGTCGTGTTATTTGTTTGTTGTTGTAGGTGTGTGAATGCATATGTTGTACCCCACTCCTACTTGGGCCTTCAATGGCCAGTAGTATCCTCTAAATAAAATTAAAAAAACAAGTGAGCAGTAAAAATCTGGAAGACAAAAGTAAACACAGAGCCGTGCAAAAAGGCATTCAGTATATGAAACAGATACAGATATGGGCCTCTGGCGGTCCATCGGTTCAGCCTCCACACCGCCTAAAGACGGCAGTGTTGCAATATTACGAACCAGCGCACAGGTAGACAGTTACCAAAAATCCAAACACAAAAAACTCACATCAGCGCTGTGCGAGTGCATATTTTTGTGTATTTGAATTTTGAGTAACTGGTCTACCTGTGCGCTGGTTCGTAATTATGCCGTACCAACTCACCCAATCTGCCGTATTAATAGTGTTGCAAAATACTTAGATCAACTATAATGCTAATGACTGCAGTGTATAAAAGCAAGCTACTCGTCGGACATGATGGTTGACTCCGAGCACCTGCTATCCAGGGGAATGTTCTTCGTGGCCAAGGGCACGGCAATGGCTCTGCCTTTTCGGACGAAAATGCAGTAGGCACATATTCAACTTTCTCAGCCTCCACATCTGCAGCGCCTCCGCAACCACCTCTGCTCTGTCGCATCTAGCACCGGCATCTCCCAGCAATGGGCTGCGACCACCTTGCTTGCCCCACCGGCTTGGCAAGTGAATATTCATCGACATCTTCACACTGTTCACAAGGCATTTTGCTAGCCGACCAGGGTCTCCTCATCGTTGCCATGTCAGGCATTCGCTCTCAGTTCGGTTCCTCATCTTAGGGGATGTTGCATCGGCCCCGCAGTCGGCCGGCATCCCCCTTTCAGTCCAAGGCTGTACACTCCAAACTGATCGAGCCGGACTGAAAGCACGACAGGGTCGATTTCCCCCGTCTGCTGCCTCATTTCCTGACCTCGGCGTCAACTACCATGCACGGCTTCCAAACGCTCTCTTTCCTGCTCTCTAGTATGTCATCCTGCTTGCGGTACATGTCAACAGCAACGACACCTCTCTGGAGCCGCAATCACTTCAACAAAATCGTGCCATTCCTCACAGTGCAGAGCTGAGGGCGATAGCTCTGCGGCAGTCTATCGGTTCAGCCTCGGCATCGCCAAAGATGACAGTGCTACTCATACTCGTCACCATGAGCTCAACGACATGAGAATAAACAGAATGTTTTTATTGCTCGGAGTCGGTCGCAGCATCTTTTCCGTCCACAACATCGTATACTCTATAGGTAGTAAGCAAGAGACACACTTCAGATGAAAAGAACAAATGCTCAGATCACACATGCCGCGGGTGTCCAAAATTATCCATCATGTTGAATATTGTTTTTTTTTTTTTAATTCTAACAGAAGACAAACATCATTATCGCGCAATCAAAATGAATACTTACGAAACACCTAAGTCGCAGTGTAAGTGCTCATCGCTGAGCTGCGGCTGTGGCATATATGTATTTATTTAAAAGTGCACCGATGATAAAACCTTCAGGTTTGGCAACAATACCGAGATTACAACGGTTGTTGTCCATTATAAAATACAAAAGAAATAAAAAATACCGGAAACAATGCAAGGTACAAATCTGCACAACAGGCTTCCGAATTCAACTACTTCGTCGTACTGAAGTTTGTTACAGTAATAACAGCTTTGGATGGGCTGTGAGGACAGCATTCACACTGAACTGGGTGCCTTGGTGACTATCACCAGTGTTGAGGAGTTGCCACTCCAGAGTTGGAACGATTCCGCACTTCCACAACCCTGGAATCGAATGCAAATAAAATGGTGGCAGCACTGGAATGGAATGGGAATGCCCAGAATAGAGTAGGAATGGAATAGGCTTTGTTCTAATGCGAGCTGCTTAGATGCCGTCAAAGGGGCTTTCGAAACGGCATTATTGCACTTAGGTAACTGACGGTTTGGTTATCTGACTGCTTATGTTCTTTCGAGGATGAAAGTGGCAACCCCAGTGAAGCAACCCAAACTGTAGAGTTGTAGGCTGACAAGGGCAATTTACTCGATCTTAATCCAGGGTAAGGGTTTTGCACCTCAGCGTTCCAAAAACTACCCGTGCCCAGCACTTTTCAATCTGTGTTGTCACGTGACACGACCCACCGGAGTAACTCGGATCTATTTGGGTAAGATTTGGAACACAGCCAAAGTGTCGTTCCTGGTGCTGCGAGATGCAACCATAAGGCTGTTGGGACCATGTGTGATTACAGCACCAGTTGCAGGCCACCAGGCAGGGACAATGTCACACCGCCCGCACTTCGTTAATACACGTGACTCCTCACTTATTATGTATCCCGTAAAAGTGGAGGACATATACGGTTCTTTTGTGGAAAAGATGGGCGATTTAGTTTTCCTCTCTGTTACGAGGCTTTTACACCTGGTGGTGCGATCAATATCTGCAGTGCCCCCATACCAATTGCCACTAGTGCTATGTGCGACCAAAGCTCAACTTAGTAAAATCAATGATTGCGGGTAGGGTTTTGAATTTTGCAGTTGTCTACGCATTTCACAACGCCAGTTTTACGCCGACGTTATTTTCCGGTAACTTAGTACTAGCTGTCAAGTGCCATTTTCACAATTGGGAGGGATTGAGAGGAATGGAATGCAGCAGTTCAGCCATTCCAGGAGTGGGAATGGGCCCAGTTTTTCCTTTCCAGGAGTTCAAAGGAATGGAATTAGTATTAGAAAATTCCAATTCTCTGCAATGGAGTTGGGTGGAATGGGGAATCTTTTGTTTGTTTGCACGCCTAGAATGTTTGAGATGACTCGAGAATCTTGTTTGTTCGAGCTCGGAACCTTCTAGATACCTACGGGCTTACAAAAAGAGCTTTGCATGGCTGCTCGAGTCAGTCGTCCTTTTGTCGCTGTCAAAGTATGTGCGGTCTTTGTTACTTTATGTTTCTCGGCACAAGTTCGCTGCATTTAACATTGATCTGAAGTTTTATTAATCAAGTTTGTTTTTGTTCATGACATATTGGTGGATGTGCAGGGTAACGCAGTCTATGCCCATAAAGCGTACCATCTGTGAACACGATAACTCTGAAGACGACGATCGTGAAGGCGACGTCCTTGAAATCATCCGAGGACGACTCCAACTCTGACACCAACGACGACCTCAACTATGGCCTCGGAAGCGACCCGGACAATGAACTTGACAAAGCCCCTGGCTACCACACTTAGACGAAAACATCATGACGACTTCTACGCTGATGATGAAACGGACGACAACTCCAAAGACCAAACCCGGCTACAATGTCAACAACCAACCTGACAACGGCCTCGATGACAAACAGTCTTCAACCGTGGTGACGAGACTGATGACGACACTGATGATGACCCAGGCGAAGACTCAAACAATTTCATGGAAGACGATCTCGACTACGGCTTTGACAGTTATCCAAGGGCAATCCGGACGATGACTTTAAAGGGCAACTCCGGCCAAAACTCTAAATTAAAGAAATTACTGGTATCGCTGTAGTGACACAAAATACGACCCCAGCCAAAATATTACGTCCGTGGGATGCCGCATTCTCAACTAATGCCGATAATAAAAATGTGACCCGCCGCGAGCCGCTGCACCTTAGCGGTCGGCTAGCGGGTTGCCGATCACTAAAGCAACATTGGGCCGTGACGTCAGTATCATTCTTTTTTTCCTCCAAGCGTTACGCGGAGTGCGCTTCTTTGAGCCGCTACCACCGCTACTTGGACTTGTGATTGTCATGTTTAGCCATTGCTTTTATCTGTAGCCCGTGTAGCTTCGGTATAGCCTTTTGTTTATTTGCTTGTGAGGACTCAAAGACTGGTTTTAGCGAGCAACTCGTAGCGCCCAAGACTGCCCAGCTGTTCCTCGAAGGAGGCCGAGTAAAACTTGTAGTGCTGTGGGCTGCTCAAACAACCCGCTGCACAACCCGGAGGTGCTTTTTCACAAGTTTCCAACGTACCAGAAATTGAAGGTGTGGGTAAACGCTGTTCGACGAGTGGACTTTGGCTTTTACGCGCCCAAGGAAAAAAGAATGCAAAAACAGACATGTACAGCCCTAACGCAGCAGCCCGTGCCGGAAAGCCTCAAAGCTTCGTGTCTGTTACTGACCCGCAGCGCGAAAGCGAGAGGGCACCCAGTACTGTACTTCACTGGCAGCGCGTCGTAGAGCAACGCCGCTCCATCCACGGAGCCCCGATGACAATTTAGGCCTAGCGACAGAGTACGGAAGACTGCACACACGGCGACAGCCGCTGAGTACGGTACTGAACGAGTTCACTCGTTTTCCAGTCGCTACCTTTTGGGTATACTAGCGACAAGTACGGCATGGCACACGCACGGCGGCAGCGGCCGCCGAGTACGGCACTGTACGAGTTTACGGGTTTTCCAGTCACTCGCTTTTGGGTATACGCACTAACTCTTCCTACATGTGCTGGATAACTACCACATATACAGAATTAAAATAAAATCAGCTTACCTCCTACCTTTAGACGGCTAGCGCAAAAGAAGTAGCTGCTGATCAACCTGCATACTCGTTGAACAAGAACGATCCTGACGTCACGTTCACATAGCGGCTGATTTCTAGTGCTGACAGGGCCTCGAGCGGCTAGTTTCGGTTTTGTTGGCCGTGCCCCAAACAAAACTTTGAGGCGTCCATATCTTTAAAACTACGCACAATAACGAGGAAAAAATTAGACCTTGCAATTCAGGGACGCTGACTGCACTAAAAACAGTCATAATTGCAAAATTGAAAGTATGGTCCGGAGTTGCCCTTTAACGACAACCACGACTACAAACTTGACGGCGACCTTGATGATGAACCCGATGACAATACCTACGGCAAGTGTGGTATCTGTCACGAAGACGAACAGGACGACGACGCCTGGTATGTCACTCAACGAACGGAGGAAGTTTGCCAGCTTGGTAGCATTTTGATGCAAGCCAAAACTTCCTGACGATGACTGCTACAATCTTTGTCACCACGACGCCCAGTTTCAGCCTGGCTACCCACTGTGAATCTAAACACCAATTCATCGTCGCAGCAAGGAACTGTTAAAGTGGTGCTTCGACCTCAAGGTTATTCGCTACATGAGACCCAAGTTGTAAGTCGTTGGCCAATGGCACATCAACATTGTCACGCTGCCCTCTGCGACCCGTAGGCAATTCACGTCTTCCGACTCAACTGAACTAGGTATGCTCGGTAGGACTGTGAAAATCTGCTATTTACGAGACTGTATTTTGACCTAGTCTTGTTTAAGCTGTTAATTTAATTTTGTGTTGCATAAAGACGATGAGTCTTTCACAAGAGGGGAGTAATGCCACGTGCAAATAGCCGAGTCAGCAGCGTGATCGACTCACATGCCGCTGACCCCGCCAGCGCATGTCCTTCTTTCTATTGTTTGCGTGACTGGAATGATGAGACGACTCTAAATTTTTTTTGTTCGAGCTCAGAAACTTTTAGATACCCACGCGCTTACAAAAGTACCTTCGCTTGGCTGCGTGAGGCAGTTGTCCTTTCGACACCATCAAGTCTTTGTTAATTTATGTTTCTCAGCACAAGTTCGGCGCATTACACACTGATTTTAAGTTTAATAAAGAAGTATGTTTTTATTTGTGACAATATTTAGATGAATTTTGATAATTCAATCTTCTGATATTTCAAACTAAAGTGTGTGGCTTCCAGGGCCCGTTTGCTCAAGCGCTAACCGCGGCTAAAGTTAACCGCAGTACCTAGGAGAGGGATTTTGAAATCACGTGACTGGCTCGGCAGGAATGCAGGGAAACATGGCGGTGCCCCGGTGAGTGAGCGCCGCTCGCTTTGAAACTAATATGTCGTTGTAGCTGCAATATTGGGCGCGTTAGTCAGCAATGAATGGTGCCAGAGGCTTTCGCTTTGCCTTACCTCATTTAAATCGCAATGCATGAGCATATGACCTCGCCGCATTTTTAGATAGTCTTTCGATTCTGGCCATTCCTAAGCCTAAATGAATGCGATAAATGTTAGCATGGCAATATCTTTGGAAAGTGGATTGCCTTGACTGAATCGGCCGGGTATTAATAGCACACAAAAGCAGACAGCGTCCCAATAGACCATATTAGACCTTTCTCTAAATTTCCCAAGCACCGAGGTGCATGCTACAAGTGTAGTTACACGCGTTGCACGTGCTGGCGTCTGAAGTAGTAACTGTTCTAAAGCAAAAGGTCTAAAACAAATTTTGTCTTGCACGTGCGTTGGTCAAATATTTATTATGATTATTTACTTCGAATCTTTTATAAGAGGAAGGCCAGTGCGCGCAGACCGCAGAATTATACTTCCAGCGTTCTTCTCGATGCTTGGGTAATTTAGAAAAAGGTCTATAGGGATGCTGTCTGCTTTTGTGTGCAATCAATACCCGACCGATAGAGTCAAGACAATCCGCTTTCCAAAGATGTTGCTAAGCCGACAATTACCACATTCATTTAGGCTTAGGAATGGCCAGAGTCGAAAGACTATCTAAAAAATGCGGCAAGAGCCTTGCTCATGCTTTGTGATGAAGTGAGGTAAGGCAAAGCGAAAGCCTCCTGCACCATTCGTTGCTGACTAACGCGCCCGGTATTGCAGCTACAACGACATATTAGTTCCAAAGCGTGCGGCGCTCACTCACCGGGGCACCGCCACGCTTCCCCGCATCCCTACCGAGCCAGTCACGTGATTTGAAAATCCCTCTCCTAGGTACTGCGGCTAACTTCAGCCGCGGTTAGTGCTTCGAGCAAACGGGCCCTGGAGTTTGAAATAATGAGAGTCGACTGTAAAACACCATTTTTGCTACCCCAAGTAGCAATTTATTTTAGTGTAATTTCTGGAATCTTTTATTCAGACCGAACACTTCTTTTTCAATAAGCTTGTCGGCATAAAATTTAGACTATTTTTTATAGCCTAAACGTAGCAAGCGTTCAAAACAAATACAACCTAGTGCATCAGATACACAGAAAACACAATATTAGCAAATGCTACTTTTATTGAACACATCTGGAGTTTCTGTTGGATACATACAGCGCTGTGAAGAAGTACACCATTCTTATATGAAAATAAGCTTCCCACCAGTGAAATTTCTCAAGTTGGACAGCCTTGTTGTAAGTCAGGCACGTTAAAGGAGCGATGCAACAATTTTTGTACTGTGCACAAATACCGCTTAAATCGGATCCCTAACGTTAATGACCTATGAAACACGCGTTCGTTTTTCACCCCACGCAATAGAAGTCCCAGAAAAAAATTTAAGAAAAACGAGCGGCGTTCACCCCCTCAACTCGCAGCCAGAACAAGCGGCCACGTGATCTGGAGCCGATTATATGCCGCCAGTGTTGATCATAGCCACGCGCAGGGGTTGGCAAAGCGCAGGACACGCGCTGAGTTCCAGACATTGTTATGGCTCGGCTGTTGTCGTCGTTGCAGCGATTGGACACGGGTCACAACCCGAATGCTTCTCGAGCTAGCAATTGTCACGAGCCCAAGTCGAGTGCCCACGCAATGCTCGGGTCCAATCTATGAACCGCATTCAAATATCATCACTTGGGTGTACTGCGATCCCCGAGTTACGTCATCAAATTTTGCAAAGGAGAGATTGAATGAAAATGATCGCTTTTGTCCTTGAAATTACACCACAACAAAGGAGTTTCTTGGCCAATGGTGTTGCGTGTGAGTATCCTTGAGTCCGAGGTGTGCCAGTAAGCTAGTGTAGAGAGAAAAACATTCCAATTGAATATCGTTGCACAGCTCCTTTAAAGAGAACCCTGCCCAAGTTTTCATAGACACTCTTACGAAGTTGTTTCATCCGTACAATAGCGACTTCAAGGTATATGTGTAGAAACTTCCCAAAGTGCAAACATTATGTGAAGAAACTGCATTTCAAAGTTGACGTCCTCGCAACCCCCCCTATCGGTAGCTGCTCTACCGGCAACAATGAAAAGAACTATAGAAAGACCGCTGAGGCCACATAACGTAAGACATGGTGTCCAAGATTCGCCATGGACAGCATTGTTGGTAGTTGGACTTGTTTGTGCTCACTCTTTTACCCAGTCTGTCGATTGACAGCTATTTAGAGTGCATGATAGGAACTATTTGTGCTGTAGACATAAAAACATGTACATGTTGCCCCCCCCCCCCTTTGAATTTGGCAGGCCAGACCACTCGAAAATGTTTGAGAGTAGCTGTGTAGAACTGACATGTTCTAACATTCTGATGACATAATTATTCATATTAAAAGGTATGCTTAACCGAAATTCGAAGCTTGCAAAACAACACTGGGGCGGCAGGCGGGACGCTGCAAAACCCCCAAAACATCACACATAGAGCATTATTTCTAACGGATGGCCGTATTTTTGGAAACATGTGGGATTCAACAAGGCCGACGAGACATGTGATGTCGCGATTCTGATTCCCTCTCCTCTAGGCTTCATCCCCTTAAGCAGGTGAACCGAAGCGGGAATGAGAGAAGCGAGGCCGCTTCCCCTCATTCTAAAGTGTACCAGGAGAAGTATGATGTCACATTTCTTGTTTGATTGTGCCCTTTCCTTTCCAAGAATACGGCCATCCGTTTGAGATATTAATGTATGAGTGATGTTTCGGAGTTTGTAGAGCTCCCATTCAAAGCTTCCGCGGCCTTATTTTATGAAATCCAAATTTTGGTCCAGCATCCTTTTAAACAAGCTTTTTCAAATATTAGCATAATGAACATACAATTGGACAACTTGCTAACTCACAACAGCATCCTCCCGATGATGCCGTACAAAGGTTCTGTCACACGCACCAACCGAGGGGATTGCTGCAAGTCCATCCACCCTCAACTTTTAGTCACCTTTGCGACTGAAGAACTGCCGTATGAGGCCCGTCCAGCCACTGCGCACACAAAGAGAAACACGGGAAATAACACTCAGTGACGAGCAAAGTCTCTGGGCGGAAAGCCCTCCATGACAAATGAGCACTGTAGGGTTACGGCAACGGCGTAATACACAGGTTCTGCTTCTTGGATGCCTTCACCGCTGCGGTGGGTGGTCGTAGCTAGTCGTAGCAGATAGTGTCACGTTTGTTGCTCGTACCAAAACACCAAAGCCGTGTAGTATTCTTGTTGCCGAAGTTCATAAGCCTACGTTCCCGGTCTACACACACTACACAAAGCCAGCCACGAGCAAAGCTAGCTAACCCCGTTTCTGCTTCGGCGACAAGCCGCCAGGGCGGTGACACCGCCGCTGAAACTTCTGCCTCGGCTCTTCAAACCAGGGCCCCTCAGTGCACAAGCATGACACTTGCTAGGCTGCTCTGCCTGTACCAAGTGACACGCGCCCGCATGTTCCCTCTCATAATTCTTCTGACTGTACGTGCCCCGTATTGTACACGGCCATACTGTGCACATGGCGAAAGTTCCCTTTTGAAAGTGCTCCACGGTCGGCTTACAATGCTGCGAACACATAGCACATGACCACTATAGGTGACGACACTTGGGACACTTGCCATCCGTCGTTGTGGCGCAAAGTCGCTTTCTCAGTCGTCCTCACAAGGGGCGAGGAAAGGCAGGCACTGCATAAAAAATCAATACATATTATAACACTGGCAGTGGCAAACTAGTTTCAAAGATGATACAGTCATGTTTTCTTAATATGGACACCTCCGTACTATAAAAAGATTTTTTTTCTATAATGTAAGGTGTTTATATGAGAAAATTAAATTTAAAACAAAAATTGGATAACAAGCATAACCAAACAAACAGTTTATTCAGCTAAAAGATAATGAGATGTGAGTTTGCTCTATCGCTTTAGAGCCGTTTAACATGTAGCACTACTGTCGTTTACAAGAACAGATACCCAGGCTGTAAAGTGATGATCGGCTGAATAGCAAAAGATGTTGCACTGTATGCACAAGCCGGATGTAATTGACACTTAGCTGCCGGCAGTTAGGATCCTATAATCTTATGATCGCAGACGGGAATTACATCTGGTGCCTACGGCTGGAATAATGTCTCGCTTCGTAACAGAAAAAGCACAAAAAAAACACAGGATGGAGAAACCGGGTGTCACAAATTCAGGCTTCTCTTCATTTTTTTAAATACTTTTATGATCTTTTTTTTGGACCACTTTAAGTGTTGGTACGGTCAAAAAGGGGGAGTGTGGTGCCACTTTTAATCTCAGTTCGTCCCGTCGTAGTTCCTTTCTAAGTCCCCAACGAATTTGCTCGTTTGCGGAATGGGTTTTTGTTAACGGGCGACGTAGATCATCCCAGGTCACAGTTTGTGACTTTGACCTCGCGGACGGAGGGGTGCGTATGCTGGCTCGCGTATGGTGCCGATTTGACATGCAGGGGCGCCGCCGGGATACACGCTTTTTGAAGGCGGCGGCTTTGCTCAGTCTGCCGCCTGTTGTGTTCTATGTATCGGCGATAATTGATGTTTTTGGACTCGTACGGGGGAATGGATGGGCACATATGTTTGGTTGTCTGAAAAATGTAATAGGTTTTGCCATTTGGGTCGTTGCTGTGTAGCTTTGTTTTTCTTGAAAGTTGACTGACCCGAAAGGCGGGGAAACGGGAGGTTGGTCGGTAGACGAGCCTATAAAAGGGGGTTCGGGAACAAAGAAGGTAGTCCAACCCCAGAGCTGGCCGGGTCGCTACTCAACGTGGTTACTCCCTGCAGATGAGTCTTGGAACGTGTAATTTTTGGCTTCTGCCCTGCCTGTCGGACAAGTGTTTGAGTTTGTTGTGCTGAAGCGTGTGTGGCTGTGTGGTGCGCGGTGTCGACCTCATCAAGCCTCTAATTGGACCGCCGGACTTCGAGACGCCGTTCTTCGGCCGACAACTCCAGACTACGGACTGCTCTGGACTCGGCACCTACCGGAAAGCTAAGCCTGGTTTTCTAGGACTTGTCTACTGCATTCTCTGGCTCTGAAGTACGAATTGTTGAATGTTGGGAAGATTTTTACACAGTGCTACTTTCTGTCGCGACTGTTTTGGGGGATTATCCCACGTGTGTAGCGGTAACGTTCGAGCTCCATCTCGGTTTGCTCTCGTTGTTAGTGTCGGGTTTTCGCCACTGTTTTGTTGGCTTATTCCGGTTTTATGAGCGTCGAGTCTTTTTAGTATTAGTTTCTGGTTCGCAGGGCTCCATAGCTTTGAGCTGGAGTGTGGTTTGTGTTGAGTGCTCTATTGCCGTGTACAGCTTAGTTTTTCACTTTATTAAATCTAATCTTTTGTTTGCTTATCCTCCCTGTGTCATCATCTTTCTCTACTGATTATACACCAGGCGTGGACCTAGCGCTAGTCAATGGTCGAACTTAGCTCTCTTGTTCTTTTCCCGTAATTTCTCGTTTATTCTCAGAGTGGATCATTGAATTATTTTTATTAATTTGAACCCCACTCCATGACACCGAAACAGATGGGAAAGCACCACAACGTATTAAACTCGTCGAACATTAAATGTTCTTGAATTATACCTCACCCATGCTTGCTACGTGATGAAGCCCAAAGGTTAGTTCAATGCCAATCAATATTAAATGTCTTTAGATGGGCACCTGCTGCCCGATCATGGCCTTTATTGCAAAGCACTGTTCACACATTTGCGAGTCCTGCAGTGCCTTGTGGAATGGTGGGCGATACTTGCCGTTCCGCAAGGCACTGCAAGACAGATCAGGCTCAACTTTTGAATGTCGACATGCTTACGGAATGCTGCAGCAAACCAATCATTCGCCGAGGGAAAAAGAAAGGAAGCTGCATGCCTCCGTGTGCTCATTGCCAGTGTTTTCTGCTCTGCTATGTACCCTGCTTGTGTGCTGTGATTTGCAAGCCAGCGTGGGATATATTTCCTTGATTTGTTTGTCTGTTCAGCTGTGCGAGGTTGTGATTGAAACAACCAAGAAGTATAGACCGCCATTCTTTTCATCAAGCTAAGGCTTCGCTCATCCGAACCGGGGACGATGACTGCTGTTGTTTACACGATTTTCGACAGCTATGTGGAGTGGCTTTGTGTTTAAAATTGCAATCCTAAGTGCAAAAAGAAGTTACCGCAGACAATATTATTAAAGGTTGATTTCAACTGGCAGGCTCTGGCTACAACCACCTGAATATTCATTCAACATTGTTTGCATTTCTACTTACCCGTGATCGCTTCATTTGCCAAACACGTTAGTGGCCGGTCACCTTACCAATGAAACTAATGTGCTGGTGTCTCCGGCGAAGAATTCCCTCAGGGCTACATGCAATGCACAACCCAGTTTGTAGCCCGTTGTGACTGAAAGCTTTCACACTGGGGAAACGTTGTTGTCACAAACGCAGTCAAAGAATGCGATAGGATTGAGGGAACAGGGGGATTGTCCAAGTTGACTGACTGCATGAGCATATGTTTCTATCGCCACCGTCTTTCCTCCACGCAGGCGACGGAGAAAACGATATAGAGACTCCTCGCGCTTGCCAATGCCAAGTTTCTCTAAAACGTCGAAATACGAGACACCCAGCAGCGAAGTGTCGATATTGCCGGAGAGAGCGGCGGGACAACGATCAGCGCAGGATCGCGGCTTCGCCACTTTTATGCGACGGTGTCTTCGGTTTCCGCTCTCTGCAGCTTCCACCGGGACGCTAGCCGTGCCTAATTGTGCTAGCTTTGAGCACCACAGTTCATAGAATTCACAGCGCCCGAGCCAAAGCTCGCGCAAAAGAACCGGCGAGCAGTCGAGTCGTTTCCAATCGACGGGGTGGCTAAACGCCGGTTGTGTGAATCGGGCTTAACGCCTGAGCCGGCTTGCTCAAAGCAAATCTAACGTTCTTGAATGTCATGTAATAAAAATCTGAGACGTGCTACATTCTATACAAACTTGATAAAAAAAATCAAACACTCACCTTCGGCTGCTACGTCCGCCGTACCGCTTCAAGGCAGAAGCAACATGGCGCTCGACGTTTTGGGGTGTTGGGCTGGGGTGTTTTCAGTGTTGCTTACACGCCTAGTCGTGTAAACCGAACCCGAAACACCAATTTTTACTACCCCAAGTAATTTTTTGACGATTTATCACTAGCAGAGCGTGTAAAAATATGCTAACGAGTGAAAATGGGGTGTAAACAGGCGAAATATTACATTTTCGCTAACAGTGTACATCACAGCACAGCACATACCACAAGATCAACAAACAAGCATCTACATACACAAACAATGAACAGAGACACTGACAACCCGACACTCCTACTCGATTACCAGAGAAACCCACTCGGTATATATAGCAGACTTTTTGTTTCAAACGAAGGTCCGGTGACCCCCCCTGTATTTTACATGAACGTAACGATATTACACAATTATTACTTATATAGTACGGCGACATAAATATAATTTGGGAAGGTACACATTTCTCTTAGTCTAGATTATAGCTAAAATACACCCTATATTTAAAAAAAAATGTTTCGAGCTAGCCAAAATGTAGCAAAATCTGGTTTCGTTTTCGGAAGTTCGAGCGCTCAAGGCTGGAATGCGCTAGCGAAGTGTGTGCTTGCTTCTGTCAAACTATAATCCGTTGTATGACGCTCTCAAAGCTGCTGGCTGCAGCCCCCGTCTTGGTTTAGGGTTTGATTTACACGCGCTCTCGTGGAAATGAAATTATGCGCGCTCGAGTCGATATTATTGACAGCGTGAAGTATAAACCGAATGTAAACGATTTTGCGAGCGACGAGAACAGCGACGGCGACCCGCTTCGCTGACGCTCGGTCACTCGCGCGACGACGCAAGCCACATGAAAGCGGAACAATGTTTTCTAGAAATCCAAAAACCGAGTGACGCGACGAGCGATAGTAAGAAATCTTCGTAATACGTCGCTGACTCGTCGCTGTCGCCGTCGCTCGCTAAATCGCTTTATGCAGTTCAGCCTTTATACTCACGCTAGTGCCGACCTGCATTACCCGCTGAGCCCAAGCAAGCGATAAGGATATTCAAATATGTCACAACAGTGGCGTGCATTCGCTAAGAAAACATATATCTCAAATTCCTGTAGTTTGACGTCGGGATCCGTTACTTGTTCTGCTGTCACCTTGGCGAAACGGTCACTAATGAGAAACTAGTCAGTTTGTTTTATCAGAAATTATAAAAACCTTATCTAGCGACTGTTATGCACAAAAGCACTCTGGATTTTCATATAAATAGTTTAGAATAAACTGAACACAATCGGCAACTTAATTTTCCAAGCATAATAATAAAAAAAAATCTTAGAAAACAATGTATTTTTAAGGTGTTTCAAATAAAAAAAATTGAAAAAGGAGCCTTATTTCAGCTGCACTATCACGTAAATACTTTGGGGAAAAAATATCTATTGAGAAGTAGGTTTTGCAATCTCTAATTTGCTTCTTTCAACTTTCCAATTACTTTATGCATACTTGCAGATTGTATCCTGACAAATCTAGACAAAATTGTATAAAAAGTAACAGTCTACATAAAATTTATAGCTTAATTAAATTCACATTTGTTTGATAATGTTCAATCTTAAATATAAGTTTTAAATTTCACATCTATTATTACAAACGATTGAATTACATGCTGCTTGATGCATGCTGTGCCGCCCCCCCCCCCCCCCCCCCCCTTTTAAATATATATATCCTGTATATTTGCTGGTTAGTTGTTGTAAACCTCTTAATGTCGTGTTATTTGTTTGTTGTTGTAGGTGTGTGAATGCATATGTTGTACCCCACTCCTACTTGGGCCTTCAATGGCCAGTAGTATCCTCTAAATAAAATTAAAAAAACAAGTGAGCAGTAAAAATCTGGAAGACAAAAGTAAACACAGAGCCGTGCAAAAAGGCATTCAGTATATGAAACAGATACAGATATGGGCCTCTGGCGGTCCATCGGTTCAGCCTCCACACCGCCTAAAGACGGCAGTGTTGCAATATTACGAACCAGCGCACAGGTAGACAGTTACCAAAAATCCAAACACAAAAAACTCACATCAGCGCTGTGCGAGTGCATATTTTTGTGTATTTGAATTTTGAGTAACTGGTCTACCTGTGCGCTGGTTCGTAATTATGCCGTACCAACTCACCCAATCTGCCGTATTAATAGTGTTGCAAAATACTTAGATCAACTATAATGCTAATGACTGCAGTGTATAAAAGCAAGCTACTCGTCGGACATGATGGTTGACTCCGAGCACCTGCTATCCAGGGGAATGTTCTTCGTGGCCAAGGGCACGGCAATGGCTCTGCCTTTTCGGACGAAAATGCAGTAGGCACATATTCAACTTTCTCAGCCTCCACATCTGCAGCGCCTCCGCAACCACCTCTGCTCTGTCGCATCTAGCACCGGCATCTCCCAGCAATGGGCTGCGACCACCTTGCTTGCCCCACCGGCTTGGCAAGTGAATATTCATCGACATCTTCACACTGTTCACAAGGCATTTTGCTAGCCGACCAGGGTCTCCTCATCGTTGCCATGTCAGGCATTCGCTCTCAGTTCGGTTCCTCATCTTAGGGGATGTTGCATCGGCCCCGCAGTCGGCCGGCATCCCCCTTTCAGTCCAAGGCTGTACACTCCAAACTGATCGAGCCGGACTGAAAGCACGACAGGGTCGATTTCCCCCGTCTGCTGCCTCATTTCCTGACCTCGGCGTCAACTACCATGCACGGCTTCCAAACGCTCTCTTTCCTGCTCTCTAGTATGTCATCCTGCTTGCGGTACATGTCAACAGCAACGACACCTCTCTGGAGCCGCAATCACTTCAACAAAATCGTGCCATTCCTCACAGTGCAGAGCTGAGGGCGATAGCTCTGCGGCAGTCTATCGGTTCAGCCTCGGCATCGCCAAAGATGACAGTGCTACTCATACTCGTCACCATGAGCTCAACGACATGAGAATAAACAGAATGTTTTTATTGCTCGGAGTCGGTCGCAGCATCTTTTCCGTCCACAACATCGTATACTCTATAGGTAGTAAGCAAGAGACACACTTCAGATGAAAAGAACAAATGCTCAGATCACACATGCCGCGGGTGTCCAAAATTATCCATCATGTTGAATATTGTTTTTTTTTTTTTAATTCTAACAGAAGACAAACATCATTATCGCGCAATCAAAATGAATACTTACGAAACACCTAAGTCGCAGTGTAAGTGCTCATCGCTGAGCTGCGGCTGTGGCATATATGTATTTATTTAAAAGTGCACCGATGATAAAACCTTCAGGTTTGGCAACAATACCGAGATTACAACGGTTGTTGTCCATTATAAAATACAAAAGAAATAAAAAATACCGGAAACAATGCAAGGTACAAATCTGCACAACAGGCTTCCGAATTCAACTACTTCGTCGTACTGAAGTTTGTTACAGTAATAACAGCTTTGGATGGGCTGTGAGGACAGCATTCACACTGAACTGGGTGCCTTGGTGACTATCACCAGTGTTGAGGAGTTGCCACTCCAGAGTTGGAACGATTCCGCACTTCCACAACCCTGGAATCGAATGCAAATAAAATGGTGGCAGCACTGGAATGGAATGGGAATGCCCAGAATAGAGTAGGAATGGAATAGGCTTTGTTCTAATGCGAGCTGCTTAGATGCCGTCAAAGGGGCTTTCGAAACGGCATTATTGCACTTAGGTAACTGACGGTTTGGTTATCTGACTGCTTATGTTCTTTCGAGGATGAAAGTGGCAACCCCAGTGAAGCAACCCAAACTGTAGAGTTGTAGGCTGACAAGGGCAATTTACTCGATCTTAATCCAGGGTAAGGGTTTTGCACCTCAGCGTTCCAAAAACTACCCGTGCCCAGCACTTTTCAATCTGTGTTGTCACGTGACACGACCCACCGGAGTAACTCGGATCTATTTGGGTAAGATTTGGAACACAGCCAAAGTGTCGTTCCTGGTGCTGCGAGATGCAACCATAAGGCTGTTGGGACCATGTGTGATTACAGCACCAGTTGCAGGCCACCAGGCAGGGACAATGTCACACCGCCCGCACTTCGTTAATACACGTGACTCCTCACTTATTATGTATCCCGTAAAAGTGGAGGACATATACGGTTCTTTTGTGGAAAAGATGGGCGATTTAGTTTTCCTCTCTGTTACGAGGCTTTTACACCTGGTGGTGCGATCAATATCTGCAGTGCCCCCATACCAATTGCCACTAGTGCTATGTGCGACCAAAGCTCAACTTAGTAAAATCAATGATTGCGGGTAGGGTTTTGAATTTTGCAGTTGTCTACGCATTTCACAACGCCAGTTTTACGCCGACGTTATTTTCCGGTAACTTAGTACTAGCTGTCAAGTGCCATTTTCACAATTGGGAGGGATTGAGAGGAATGGAATGCAGCAGTTCAGCCATTCCAGGAGTGGGAATGGGCCCAGTTTTTCCTTTCCAGGAGTTCAAAGGAATGGAATTAGTATTAGAAAATTCCAATTCTCTGCAATGGAGTTGGGTGGAATGGGGAATCTTTTGTTTGTTTGCACGCCTAGAATGTTTGAGATGACTCGAGAATCTTGTTTGTTCGAGCTCGGAACCTTCTAGATACCTACGGGCTTACAAAAAGAGCTTTGCATGGCTGCTCGAGTCAGTCGTCCTTTTGTCGCTGTCAAAGTATGTGCGGTCTTTGTTACTTTATGTTTCTCGGCACAAGTTCGCTGCATTTAACATTGATCTGAAGTTTTATTAATCAAGTTTGTTTTTGTTCATGACATATTGGTGGATGTGCAGGGTAACGCAGTCTATGCCCATAAAGCGTACCATCTGTGAACACGATAACTCTGAAGACGACGATCGTGAAGGCGACGTCCTTGAAATCATCCGAGGACGACTCCAACTCTGACACCAACGACGACCTCAACTATGGCCTCGGAAGCGACCCGGACAATGAACTTGACAAAGCCCCTGGCTACCACACTTAGACGAAAACATCATGACGACTTCTACGCTGATGATGAAACGGACGACAACTCCAAAGACCAAACCCGGCTACAATGTCAACAACCAACCTGACAACGGCCTCGATGACAAACAGTCTTCAACCGTGGTGACGAGACTGATGACGACACTGATGATGACCCAGGCGAAGACTCAAACAATTTCATGGAAGACGATCTCGACTACGGCTTTGACAGTTATCCAAGGGCAATCCGGACGATGACTTTAAAGGGCAACTCCGGCCAAAACTCTAAATTAAAGAAATTACTGGTATCGCTGTAGTGACACAAAATACGACCCCAGCCAAAATATTACGTCCGTGGGATGCCGCATTCTCAACTAATGCCGATAATAAAAATGTGACCCGCCGCGAGCCGCTGCACCTTAGCGGTCGGCTAGCGGGTTGCCGATCACTAAAGCAACATTGGGCCGTGACGTCAGTATCATTCTTTTTTTCCTCCAAGCGTTACGCGGAGTGCGCTTCTTTGAGCCGCTACCACCGCTACTTGGACTTGTGATTGTCATGTTTAGCCATTGCTTTTATCTGTAGCCCGTGTAGCTTCGGTATAGCCTTTTGTTTATTTGCTTGTGAGGACTCAAAGACTGGTTTTAGCGAGCAACTCGTAGCGCCCAAGACTGCCCAGCTGTTCCTCGAAGGAGGCCGAGTAAAACTTGTAGTGCTGTGGGCTGCTCAAACAACCCGCTGCACAACCCGGAGGTGCTTTTTCACAAGTTTCCAACGTACCAGAAATTGAAGGTGTGGGTAAACGCTGTTCGACGAGTGGACTTTGGCTTTTACGCGCCCAAGGAAAAAAGAATGCAAAAACAGACATGTACAGCCCTAACGCAGCAGCCCGTGCCGGAAAGCCTCAAAGCTTCGTGTCTGTTACTGACCCGCAGCGCGAAAGCGAGAGGGCACCCAGTACTGTACTTCACTGGCAGCGCGTCGTAGAGCAACGCCGCTCCATCCACGGAGCCCCGATGACAATTTAGGCCTAGCGACAGAGTACGGAAGACTGCACACACGGCGACAGCCGCTGAGTACGGTACTGAACGAGTTCACTCGTTTTCCAGTCGCTACCTTTTGGGTATACTAGCGACAAGTACGGCATGGCACACGCACGGCGGCAGCGGCCGCCGAGTACGGCACTGTACGAGTTTACGGGTTTTCCAGTCACTCGCTTTTGGGTATACGCACTAACTCTTCCTACATGTGCTGGATAACTACCACATATACAGAATTAAAATAAAATCAGCTTACCTCCTACCTTTAGACGGCTAGCGCAAAAGAAGTAGCTGCTGATCAACCTGCATACTCGTTGAACAAGAACGATCCTGACGTCACGTTCACATAGCGGCTGATTTCTAGTGCTGACAGGGCCTCGAGCGGCTAGTTTCGGTTTTGTTGGCCGTGCCCCAAACAAAACTTTGAGGCGTCCATATCTTTAAAACTACGCACAATAACGAGGAAAAAATTAGACCTTGCAATTCAGGGACGCTGACTGCACTAAAAACAGTCATAATTGCAAAATTGAAAGTATGGTCCGGAGTTGCCCTTTAACGACAACCACGACTACAAACTTGACGGCGACCTTGATGATGAACCCGATGACAATACCTACGGCAAGTGTGGTATCTGTCACGAAGACGAACAGGACGACGACGCCTGGTATGTCACTCAACGAACGGAGGAAGTTTGCCAGCTTGGTAGCATTTTGATGCAAGCCAAAACTTCCTGACGATGACTGCTACAATCTTTGTCACCACGACGCCCAGTTTCAGCCTGGCTACCCACTGTGAATCTAAACACCAATTCATCGTCGCAGCAAGGAACTGTTAAAGTGGTGCTTCGACCTCAAGGTTATTCGCTACATGAGACCCAAGTTGTAAGTCGTTGGCCAATGGCACATCAACATTGTCACGCTGCCCTCTGCGACCCGTAGGCAATTCACGTCTTCCGACTCAACTGAACTAGGTATGCTCGGTAGGACTGTGAAAATCTGCTATTTACGAGACTGTATTTTGACCTAGTCTTGTTTAAGCTGTTAATTTAATTTTGTGTTGCATAAAGACGATGAGTCTTTCACAAGAGGGGAGTAATGCCACGTGCAAATAGCCGAGTCAGCAGCGTGATCGACTCACATGCCGCTGACCCCGCCAGCGCATGTCCTTCTTTCTATTGTTTGCGTGACTGGAATGATGAGACGACTCTAAATTTTTTTTGTTCGAGCTCAGAAACTTTTAGATACCCACGCGCTTACAAAAGTACCTTCGCTTGGCTGCGTGAGGCAGTTGTCCTTTCGACACCATCAAGTCTTTGTTAATTTATGTTTCTCAGCACAAGTTCGGCGCATTACACACTGATTTTAAGTTTAATAAAGAAGTATGTTTTTATTTGTGACAATATTTAGATGAATTTTGATAATTCAATCTTCTGATATTTCAAACTAAAGTGTGTGGCTTCCAGGGCCCGTTTGCTCAAGCGCTAACCGCGGCTAAAGTTAACCGCAGTACCTAGGAGAGGGATTTTGAAATCACGTGACTGGCTCGGCAGGAATGCAGGGAAACATGGCGGTGCCCCGGTGAGTGAGCGCCGCTCGCTTTGAAACTAATATGTCGTTGTAGCTGCAATATTGGGCGCGTTAGTCAGCAATGAATGGTGCCAGAGGCTTTCGCTTTGCCTTACCTCATTTAAATCGCAATGCATGAGCATATGACCTCGCCGCATTTTTAGATAGTCTTTCGATTCTGGCCATTCCTAAGCCTAAATGAATGCGATAAATGTTAGCATGGCAATATCTTTGGAAAGTGGATTGCCTTGACTGAATCGGCCGGGTATTAATAGCACACAAAAGCAGACAGCGTCCCAATAGACCATATTAGACCTTTCTCTAAATTTCCCAAGCACCGAGGTGCATGCTACAAGTGTAGTTACACGCGTTGCACGTGCTGGCGTCTGAAGTAGTAACTGTTCTAAAGCAAAAGGTCTAAAACAAATTTTGTCTTGCACGTGCGTTGGTCAAATATTTATTATGATTATTTACTTCGAATCTTTTATAAGAGGAAGGCCAGTGCGCGCAGACCGCAGAATTATACTTCCAGCGTTCTTCTCGATGCTTGGGTAATTTAGAAAAAGGTCTATAGGGATGCTGTCTGCTTTTGTGTGCAATCAATACCCGACCGATAGAGTCAAGACAATCCGCTTTCCAAAGATGTTGCTAAGCCGACAATTACCACATTCATTTAGGCTTAGGAATGGCCAGAGTCGAAAGACTATCTAAAAAATGCGGCAAGAGCCTTGCTCATGCTTTGTGATGAAGTGAGGTAAGGCAAAGCGAAAGCCTCCTGCACCATTCGTTGCTGACTAACGCGCCCGGTATTGCAGCTACAACGACATATTAGTTCCAAAGCGTGCGGCGCTCACTCACCGGGGCACCGCCACGCTTCCCCGCATCCCTACCGAGCCAGTCACGTGATTTGAAAATCCCTCTCCTAGGTACTGCGGCTAACTTCAGCCGCGGTTAGTGCTTCGAGCAAACGGGCCCTGGAGTTTGAAATAATGAGAGTCGACTGTAAAACACCATTTTTGCTACCCCAAGTAGCAATTTATTTTAGTGTAATTTCTGGAATCTTTTATTCAGACCGAACACTTCTTTTTCAATAAGCTTGTCGGCATAAAATTTAGACTATTTTTTATAGCCTAAACGTAGCAAGCGTTCAAAACAAATACAACCTAGTGCATCAGATACACAGAAAACACAATATTAGCAAATGCTACTTTTATTGAACACATCTGGAGTTTCTGTTGGATACATACAGCGCTGTGAAGAAGTACACCATTCTTATATGAAAATAAGCTTCCCACCAGTGAAATTTCTCAAGTTGGACAGCCTTGTTGTAAGTCAGGCACGTTAAAGGAGCGATGCAACAATTTTTGTACTGTGCACAAATACCGCTTAAATCGGATCCCTAACGTTAATGACCTATGAAACACGCGTTCGTTTTTCACCCCACGCAATAGAAGTCCCAGAAAAAAATTTAAGAAAAACGAGCGGCGTTCACCCCCTCAACTCGCAGCCAGAACAAGCGGCCACGTGATCTGGAGCCGATTATATGCCGCCAGTGTTGATCATAGCCACGCGCAGGGGTTGGCAAAGCGCAGGACACGCGCTGAGTTCCAGACATTGTTATGGCTCGGCTGTTGTCGTCGTTGCAGCGATTGGACACGGGTCACAACCCGAATGCTTCTCGAGCTAGCAATTGTCACGAGCCCAAGTCGAGTGCCCACGCAATGCTCGGGTCCAATCTATGAACCGCATTCAAATATCATCACTTGGGTGTACTGCGATCCCCGAGTTACGTCATCAAATTTTGCAAAGGAGAGATTGAATGAAAATGATCGCTTTTGTCCTTGAAATTACACCACAACAAAGGAGTTTCTTGGCCAATGGTGTTGCGTGTGAGTATCCTTGAGTCCGAGGTGTGCCAGTAAGCTAGTGTAGAGAGAAAAACATTCCAATTGAATATCGTTGCACAGCTCCTTTAAAGAGAACCCTGCCCAAGTTTTCATAGACACTCTTACGAAGTTGTTTCATCCGTACAATAGCGACTTCAAGGTATATGTGTAGAAACTTCCCAAAGTGCAAACATTATGTGAAGAAACTGCATTTCAAAGTTGACGTCCTCGCAACCCCCCCTATCGGTAGCTGCTCTACCGGCAACAATGAAAAGAACTATAGAAAGACCGCTGAGGCCACATAACGTAAGACATGGTGTCCAAGATTCGCCATGGACAGCATTGTTGGTAGTTGGACTTGTTTGTGCTCACTCTTTTACCCAGTCTGTCGATTGACAGCTATTTAGAGTGCATGATAGGAACTATTTGTGCTGTAGACATAAAAACATGTACATGTTGCCCCCCCCCCCCTTTGAATTTGGCAGGCCAGACCACTCGAAAATGTTTGAGAGTAGCTGTGTAGAACTGACATGTTCTAACATTCTGATGACATAATTATTCATATTAAAAGGTATGCTTAACCGAAATTCGAAGCTTGCAAAACAACACTGGGGCGGCAGGCGGGACGCTGCAAAACCCCCAAAACATCACACATAGAGCATTATTTCTAACGGATGGCCGTATTTTTGGAAACATGTGGGATTCAACAAGGCCGACGAGACATGTGATGTCGCGATTCTGATTCCCTCTCCTCTAGGCTTCATCCCCTTAAGCAGGTGAACCGAAGCGGGAATGAGAGAAGCGAGGCCGCTTCCCCTCATTCTAAAGTGTACCAGGAGAAGTATGATGTCACATTTCTTGTTTGATTGTGCCCTTTCCTTTCCAAGAATACGGCCATCCGTTTGAGATATTAATGTATGAGTGATGTTTCGGAGTTTGTAGAGCTCCCATTCAAAGCTTCCGCGGCCTTATTTTATGAAATCCAAATTTTGGTCCAGCATCCTTTTAAACAAGCTTTTTCAAATATTAGCATAATGAACATACAATTGGACAACTTGCTAACTCACAACAGCATCCTCCCGATGATGCCGTACAAAGGTTCTGTCACACGCACCAACCGAGGGGATTGCTGCAAGTCCATCCACCCTCAACTTTTAGTCACCTTTGCGACTGAAGAACTGCCGTATGAGGCCCGTCCAGCCACTGCGCACACAAAGAGAAACACGGGAAATAACACTCAGTGACGAGCAAAGTCTCTGGGCGGAAAGCCCTCCATGACAAATGAGCACTGTAGGGTTACGGCAACGGCGTAATACACAGGTTCTGCTTCTTGGATGCCTTCACCGCTGCGGTGGGTGGTCGTAGCTAGTCGTAGCAGATAGTGTCACGTTTGTTGCTCGTACCAAAACACCAAAGCCGTGTAGTATTCTTGTTGCCGAAGTTCATAAGCCTACGTTCCCGGTCTACACACACTACACAAAGCCAGCCACGAGCAAAGCTAGCTAACCCCGTTTCTGCTTCGGCGACAAGCCGCCAGGGCGGTGACACCGCCGCTGAAACTTCTGCCTCGGCTCTTCAAACCAGGGCCCCTCAGTGCACAAGCATGACACTTGCTAGGCTGCTCTGCCTGTACCAAGTGACACGCGCCCGCATGTTCCCTCTCATAATTCTTCTGACTGTACGTGCCCCGTATTGTACACGGCCATACTGTGCACATGGCGAAAGTTCCCTTTTGAAAGTGCTCCACGGTCGGCTTACAATGCTGCGAACACATAGCACATGACCACTATAGGTGACGACACTTGGGACACTTGCCATCCGTCGTTGTGGCGCAAAGTCGCTTTCTCAGTCGTCCTCACAAGGGGCGAGGAAAGGCAGGCACTGCATAAAAAATCAATACATATTATAACACTGGCAGTGGCAAACTAGTTTCAAAGATGATACAGTCATGTTTTCTTAATATGGACACCTCCGTACTATAAAAAGATTTTTTTTCTATAATGTAAGGTGTTTATATGAGAAAATTAAATTTAAAACAAAAATTGGATAACAAGCATAACCAAACAAACAGTTTATTCAGCTAAAAGATAATGAGACGTGAGTTTGCTCTATCGCTTTAGAGCCGTTTAACATGTAGCACTACTGTCGTTTACAAGAACAGATACCCAGGCTGTAAAGTGATGATCGGCTGAATAGCAAAAGATGTTGCACTGTATGCACAAGCCGGATGTAATTGACACTTAGCTGCCGGCAGTTAGGATCCTATAATCTTATGATCGCAGACGGGAATTACATCTGGTGCCTACGGCTGGAATAATGTCTCGCTTCGTAACAGAAAAAGCACAAAAAAAACACAGGATGGAGAAACCGGGTGTCACAAATTCAGGCTTCTCTTCATTTTTTTAAATACTTTTATGATCTTTTTTTTGGACCACTTTAAGTGTTGGTACGGTCAAAAAGGGGGAGTGTGGTGCCACTTTTAATCTCAGTTCGTCCCGTCGTAGTTCCTTTCTAAGTCCCCAACGAATTTGCTCGTTTGCGGAATGGGTTTTTGTTAACGGGCGACGTAGATCATCCCAGGTCACAGTTTGTGACTTTGACCTCGCGGACGGAGGGGTGCGTATGCTGGCTCGCGTATGGTGCCGATTTGACATGCAGGGGCGCCGCCGGGATACACGCTTTTTGAAGGCGGCGGCTTTGCTCAGTCTGCCGCCTGTTGTGTTCTATGTATCGGCGATAATTGATGTTTTTGGACTCGTACGGGGGAATGGATGGGCACATATGTTTGGTTGTCTGAAAAATGTAATAGGTTTTGCCATTTGGGTCGTTGCTGTGTAGCTTTGTTTTTCTTGAAAGTTGACTGACCCGAAAGGCGGGGAAACGGGAGGTTGGTCGGTAGACGAGCCTATAAAAGGGGGTTCGGGAACAAAGAAGGTAGTCCAACCCCAGAGCTGGCCGGGTCGCTACTCAACGTGGTTACTCCCTGCAGATGAGTCTTGGAACGTGTAATTTTTGGCTTCTGCCCTGCCTGTCGGACAAGTGTTTGAGTTTGTTGTGCTGAAGCGTGTGTGGCTGTGTGGTGCGCGGTGTCGACCTCATCAAGCCTCTAATTGGACCGCCGGACTTCGAGACGCCGTTCTTCGGCCGACAACTCCAGACTACGGACTGCTCTGGACTCGGCACCTACCGGAAAGCTAAGCCTGGTTTTCTAGGACTTGTCTACTGCATTCTCTGGCTCTGAAGTACGAATTGTTGAATGTTGGGAAGATTTTTACACAGTGCTACTTTCTGTCGCGACTGTTTTGGGGGATTATCCCACGTGTGTAGCGGTAACGTTCGAGCTCCATCTCGGTTTGCTCTCGTTGTTAGTGTCGGGTTTTCGCCACTGTTTTGTTGGCTTATTCCGGTTTTATGAGCGTCGAGTCTTTTTAGTATTAGTTTCTGGTTCGCAGGGCTCCATAGCTTTGAGCTGGAGTGTGGTTTGTGTTGAGTGCTCTATTGCCGTGTACAGCTTAGTTTTTCACTTTATTAAATCTAATCTTTTGTTTGCTTATCCTCCCTGTGTCATCATCTTTCTCTACTGATTATACACCAGGCGTGGACCTAGCGCTAGTCAATGGTCGAACTTAGCTCTCTTGTTCTTTTCCCGTAATTTCTCGTTTATTCTCAGAGTGGATCATTGAATTATTTTTATTAATTTGAACCCCACTCCATGACACCGAAACAGATGGGAAAGCACCACAACGTATTAAACTCGTCGAACATTAAATGTTCTTGAATTATACCTCACCCATGCTTGCTACGTGATGAAGCCCAAAGGTTAGTTCAATGCCAATCAATATTAAATGTCTTTAGATGGGCACCTGCTGCCCGATCATGGCCTTTATTGCAAAGCACTGTTCACACATTTGCGAGTCCTGCAGTGCCTTGTGGAATGGTGGGCGATACTTGCCGTTCCGCAAGGCACTGCAAGACAGATCAGGCTCAACTTTTGAATGTCGACATGCTTACGGAATGCTGCAGCAAACCAATCATTCGCCGAGGGAAAAAGAAAGGAAGCTGCATGCCTCCGTGTGCTCATTGCCAGTGTTTTCTGCTCTGCTATGTACCCTGCTTGTGTGCTGTGATTTGCAAGCCAGCGTGGGATATATTTCCTTGATTTGTTTGTCTGTTCAGCTGTGCGAGGTTGTGATTGAAACAACCAAGAAGTATAGACCGCCATTCTTTTCATCAAGCTAAGGCTTCGCTCATCCGAACCGGGGACGATGACTGCTGTTGTTTACACGATTTTCGACAGCTATGTGGAGTGGCTTTGTGTTTAAAATTGCAATCCTAAGTGCAAAAAGAAGTTACCGCAGACAATATTATTAAAGGTTGATTTCAACTGGCAGGCTCTGGCTACAACCACCTGAATATTCATTCAACATTGTTTGCATTTCTACTTACCCGTGATCGCTTCATTTGCCAAACACGTTAGTGGCCGGTCACCTTACCAATGAAACTAATGTGCTGGTGTCTCCGGCGAAGAATTCCCTCAGGGCTACATGCAATGCACAACCCAGTTTGTAGCCCGTTGTGACTGAAAGCTTTCACACTGGGGAAACGTTGTTGTCACAAACGCAGTCAAAGAATGCGATAGGATTGAGGGAACAGGGGGATTGTCCAAGTTGACTGACTGCATGAGCATATGTTTCTATCGCCACCGTCTTTCCTCCACGCAGGCGACGGAGAAAACGATATAGAGACTCCTCGCGCTTGCCAATGCCAAGTTTCTCTAAAACGTCGAAATACGAGACACCCAGCAGCGAAGTGTCGATATTGCCGGAGAGAGCGGCGGGACAACGATCAGCGCAGGATCGCGGCTTCGCCACTTTTATGCGACGGTGTCTTCGGTTTCCGCTCTCTGCAGCTTCCACCGGGACGCTAGCCGTGCCTAATTGTGCTAGCTTTGAGCACCACAGTTCATAGAATTCACAGCGCCCGAGCCAAAGCTCGCGCAAAAGAACCGGCGAGCAGTCGAGTCGTTTCCAATCGACGGGGTGGCTAAACGCCGGTTGTGTGAATCGGGCTTAACGCCTGAGCCGGCTTGCTCAAAGCAAATCTAACGTTCTTGAATGTCATGTAATAAAAATCTGAGACGTGCTACATTCTATACAAACTTGATAAAAAAAATCAAACACTCACCTTCGGCTGCTACGTCCGCCGTACCGCTTCAAGGCAGAAGCAACATGGCGCTCGACGTTTTGGGGTGTTGGGCTGGGGTGTTTTCAGTGTTGCTTACACGCCTAGTCGTGTAAACCGAACCCGAAACACCAATTTTTACTACCCCAAGTAATTTTTTGACGATTTATCACTAGCAGAGCGTGTAAAAATATGCTAACGAGTGAAAATGGGGTGTAAACAGGCGAAATATTACATTTTCGCTAACAGTGTAGGGTGGATTTTGGATGGCCTAGCCATCTGCCTTCAACCCAGTGAGGCATGTCCATGCCTGTTCCGCTGGGCGACCTTACGCCTGTTCTATCTCCTGCGCTTCTGACCGATGATGTTTTGGGGAACGGACCGCCTGTCTCACAAGACAGTGCCCAGCCCACTCCAATCAATGCGACGATCCCGATCAACGGAGGTCCCAGCATACCTTCAGCGCTGCCTCATGAAGAGCAATCAAGCGATATGCCGTACCAGGAGGTCACCTCAGGTAAACGGAAACGTTGCAGAGACATCGACACGAAGTCGAAGCCGACCACCGGTCTCGTCGTCCTGTTTACCCCGGCCGATCCGACAGTGAGCGTCGAATCCATCAACTCACTGCGCCTCTCGGACACCTTCCAGGAACTGGCGCCTTCCTGCATCATTGAGGTGCGCCCAAACAAGTGGAAAAACGTGATTGCCGTTGACACCCGAAACGGTCAGACCACGCAATTGCTCTTGAAGTTGACCACCCTTTGCGGTATAAAAGTACGAGCTTTTGAACCAAGGGGGAAGACCTCCAGTGTCGGTGTTATTCACGACGTTGATCCAGAACTTACTGACGCTGTGTTACTTGCGTCAATGCGCTCAGACGCGCCCATAAAGGAGGTGCGCCGTCTTGGTAAGTCGCGCACCGTTCGTATTGAATTTCAATCACCGACGCTGCCAGAACATGCCTATGTTGGATTGGTCCGACACCAAGTCACTCTGCATGTCAACAGCCCTCTGCAGTGCAAGAAATGTGGTCATTTTGGCCACGTGTCTGCGTCGTGCAAGCGAGAGGTACAATGTCTCCGGTGCGCAAAGCCACACTCCACTGACAAATGCGACGCCCCCAGCCCGTGCTGCATTAACTGTAAGAAATCCCACGAAACAACGTCAATGCGTTGCTCCCAGTGGCAGAAACAGCGAAGTATCTGCCGCTATAGTTGCGAGAATAACATCCCCTTTGCTGAAGCTCGAGCTGAGGTCAACAAGAGTCACGGAAGCAAGGCTAATGTATCTAAGCAAATCCTGCAAGAAGACCCAGCAGCAACTGGGGACCTTGCCGCCTCGGACAAGCCACGGCATCCGAGACGTTCCAGACGTCGCTCGTCAGACCACCGACAACCATCATCGCAAGATCCTGCTGAAGAGAAGGTGAGCTCCATGGAAACAGAGATGCCTACCAACGATGTCTGTTCTGTGTCGGCCCCGGCTCTGGTGTCAATTCCAGAACTAAACCTTCCACACACCTACGCCGAGGCACTACGCAGTGAACCTAGGCTGCCTACAGCTGCTACTGCCTCTGCTCAAATACCTCTAGCTCCTGAAGCATCACATTGCAGAACAGCTTCTGAAGGTCCACGCAGTACAACGCTGTCCGCCTTGATTCGCCTTGCGATTTCCACCGCACGGGAATTTATTTCCATCATGACGTTCCCAGGGGCGCGTACACTGCTGCAAATTCTCTCCTTCATTGAGCCACTTATCGACAGCATTCTAAAATGAACCCAACTTATATATTTCTTTTCCTAATAACAATTCAACATTTATCTTCATACACGTACAGCGTGGCAACACAGGTAAAGAATAAAGCCAAGCCGATCATACCTACAGTTCTACAGTGGAACGCTCGTGGCCTTCGAACACGTCTCCCTGACCTCAGACAGCATCTCTTCTTGAATCCTGTGGACGTTCTTGCCATACAAGAGCCATTAACGCAACCTGGGGACTTTAGACTCTCACCATACGTGATTTACAGCAGTGCGCCGGCGCTAGCAAATGGACGAAGCCGAGCGCTACTGCTGGTGGAAGCTGGACTCTCGCATAACCACGTCGATCTCTCTGCGTTTTCCTCACACAGCGCAGAATACGTGGCCGCCACGATTCGCGTTCGTGGGGTGGAGTTCACAGTGGTGTCTGTGTACGTGGCTCCGGGTTCCACAGCCGACTGGGACGCAAGAATCTTGAGGGACATAGCGCGTCAATGTCCCGGCAGACTTTTATTTTGCGGGGACTTCAACGCCCACAATACCACATGGGGTGATAATCGGACCACACCAAGGGGGTCAGCACTTGAGGAGGTTACCACCTCCCTTGGCCTGGAGGCCCTTAACGACGGCTCTGAAACATTTGTCCGTCAGGGTGTCCACGGCAGTGTTCTAGATCTGACCTTCGCACCACGGGACATTGCAGCCTCTTGGACAGTAATGGCAGACACGTGGGGGAGCGATCATGTCCCAATCATGGTAGTATCACCTCATACGAGAACCAGGAAGTACAAGAAGTACGAAGTTACACACTGGGATCTATTCCGCCAACATCTCAGCAAAGCCCTGGAACATGGACCAATGAACGATCTTGGCACAGCAATCACAAACGCCCTCAGCCTATCAACGAGAACAGTCAATTTGCCAATCCAAAGGCCTGCACCGGATTTGGAATACCTCAACCTGCGCGCTGCTCGCAGGAGAGCCCAGCGGAAAGCTCGCCGAACGAACATTGCAGCTGACTGGCAGCACCACCGGAAGATTGACGCGAAATTTCGCCGACATACGACACGACTTCAACGTAAGCAATGGAACCAGCTATGCGCCTCTTTCGCATCCCCAGGAGGCCTCACTAAAGCGTGGAAAATAGCCAGAGCACTCTCTGCGGAAAAAGTGCCGACACACCCTTCTGCTGGACTCGCCATTTCTCTACAGCTAACACTAGAGGCGACTGCAGAGCTCCTTGCCGACGAATTTTCTAGAAATATCCCGTCACCTGCGGGGTATCGTCCCTTCACCATTTCACCCCCGGATGGCCCTCCTCCTATTTATTTTGACACGGATTTCACAGTTGACGAGCTGAAGGCAGCCCTTGTGCAATGCACGCGCCGCAGTGCTCCAGGACCAGACGGTGTCACGTATCAAGCCCTACGCAACATCGACGAGTGTCATTACCCTAATCTTCTTCAGGCGCTCAATCATGTGTGGCAAACTTCAGAGATTCCCGATGCCTGGAAGCTCTCGCACGTGATACCAATACCCAAGTCTGGCAAACCGCTCACGTCACCCGAGTCGTATAGGCCAATTTCGCTGACCAGCTGCGTTGGAAAGCTTCTCGAAAGGCTAGTCCTCAGGCGCCTAACTTGGCATCTGGACGCAACAAAGGCTCTACCTGGTCAACTTTCTGGATTCAGAAGACACCGCTGCACAGCGGATGCTATCTGCGATATTGTATCTGCACTGGAAGAGGCCCGCGCGACCCGCCAAGTGATGTACTGCGTGTTTTTGGACATACGCAAAGCATTTGATGCTTTACCTCATGACACAATTCTTCACCAACTCAGCAATTTTGGAATATCAGGCCGGGCTTATAACTACATCCGCGCCTTCCTTCAAAACCGATCATTTGTCGTCAAGGTCCCCAATGCCACGAGTACTCCAAGACATGTCACACAGGGAGTACCGCAAGGGAGTGTGATTAGCCCGTTTCTCTTTAACTTGGCGATGGCATCCCTCCCTGGAGTCATACCACAAACAGACAACCCTCTGGATCCGCGCGTCAATATTGCAATATATGCAGACGATGTGGCAATATGGGCGGTAGGAACCACAGATAAGGCAAAACTCACCCGCCAAACTTTGCAGGTAGCGCTGGACAAAACGGTGGCAGAAATTTCGCGCCTTGGACTGACCCTATCCGCACAAAAATCAACCCTGCTTTTCAGCCACCCTACCTATGCAAGACAGACTCATCATATCGTTATTGAAGGCACTGAGGTGACAAGAGAGAAAACGCACCTCTACCTTGGGCATCTTATTGATGAGACGGGGAGTTGGCGACCAGCAGTAAAACGACTTCTCATGCAGTGCCGGCAACTACTAGGCCTACTGAGAAAATTCCGTGCCCACAGTCAGCAGGGCCTTCCTCCCAACGGGTTGCTCACCCTCTACAAAGGCCTGATAAAGTCGAAGTTTCTCTATTCGCTACCTCTTGCAAACATCCGCGGTCCACAGAAAGACCAGCTGGAAAGGTTTCACAGAGTTGCATTACGCCTCTGTTTGGGATTACCCTCCAACTCCCCGAATATACCTACTCTCGTAGAGGCAAGAGAACAACCGCTATTCCTCAAGGGAGAGGAGAGCAGCAAAAGGCACCTAATTCGCATTCATGTAGCGCTATCTACTGATTATCTTCTGACGAATCTCCACTCAAGGTCCTCGTCACACTTCGGCCGAATCGCTGCAGAGTTCACTAATGAGATCGGTGACCCTGGACCTCGGTTCCCCATCCGCCCACCCCACTCGACAGAACCACCTCTCAACGTGCAGGGATCACTCCCCGACGTCCGGGCGAGAAAAGACGTTCATCCAGTTGTCGCACGCACTGCTGTGGCAGTAGCACTTGAGGAGAAGTACGCCAGCAGCCTTGAAATATATACAGATGGTTCCGTAAATAAAAGCGCAGGTACAGCAACCGCCGCTTACGTGATTCCATCCATTGGGAAAGAATACGCCGTCCGTATAAACCTTGAAACATCGTCCACGTACGACTGCGGAAATGGTCGCTATACTCTTGGCCCTGGAATACCTTAGGACCACCGAGTGGATGACCGCTGCGGTAATATTAACGGACTCCCGCACGACCCTGCGCAATTTAGCTAATGCCGGCGAGGGATCACTGCTCGCTCAAGAAACAGCCCATCTTGCAACGACACTACAAGAACGCGGGTGGACATTAGCATTTCAGTGGGTCCCGGCGCACTCAGGAATTGTGGGTAATGAGCGCGCCGACACCCTAGCCAAGAACGCACACGCTCTACCCTCACCTACTTACCACCTCCGACCCTTTCATGAAGCGAGACTTCTTATTGCCAGAAATATCAGGAGTCGGCACCCAGACCCATCTACAGCGCGAGGCACACCCCCCATCCCAGTCCCTGATTCCAGACTGACAAGGGCAGACGCATCGCTACTCCATCGACTCCGGACAGGGAGTGCGTTTACGAGGCTAGCACTTCATCGCTACGGCCGGGCCGGCAGAGTTGACAGCCCGGAGTGCACAGTGTGTGGGGACCCCGAGGACATCACCCATATACTCCTCATCTGCCCAGAATACGACGCAGCAAGGAAAGTGCTCTTCGCCACTGTCCTAAAAGCAGGAGGACAAACGGCTACAACCACGTGTCTCCTTTTTCCCACTGGTAGCCGGCGGCAAGCATGGAGCATTTTCCGTGCCGTGCTAGAGTTTCTCCACCAGACAGAGCTTGCCGAGCGCCTGTGACCCCTGCATGTCTTCTCATCACACTCCTATCGCGCCCGTCACCCACTCCCCCCCCCCCCTTTCCCCCTCTCCCCTCTCCCTTCCCAACCTTTAAATCTGCCTGGAACTTTGAACTTGTGATTCCTCTTTAATACCCTATCCCACTTTTAATCCCTCATCCCTTTGTTCATGCGAGTCTTTTCCCCTACTAGGGTGAATAATAGTACGCATGGACATTTACCCCCTTTTCCCGTATCTCAACACTTCCCCCCCCCCCCCCCCCCCCCCCCCCCCAAAACCGAGCAATGCGACGGGCGACAGTGAAAAATCTCCGCTGCTCGTCTCGTCGCACGCTAAATCGCTTACATGCGGGTCGGCTTTACGGAAACGAGCGCGCACATGCAGCGAGAGGCACGACTGTGATAGCCTTACTGCGGCAGTTGCAATTTACATATGTCGCAATAGTGTTGACTGCCCTTTATTGGCGACGAAAACGTAAGAATGAGATGAACTTACATGGTCATTGAAGCCTCATAATCTTGTATCGTCGACCCATTCGCTGTCCGATTCCATTCCATAACTAAGAAAATACAAGAGCTATGTCGAAATATAAATATCAAATGATTAAATGAAAGTCCTTAGTATAGAAAAGACCTAAAGAAAATGCAAGATTTCAACGCGGAATGTAAAAGGACACGAAAACGAGGCTCCGCTAGTGGCCTGTGCAGCACACAACGCGGAGCAACAGCGAGAAACTGAAGGTCGGCTATGGCGGTCCGGAAGATGATGATGATGGTTTGCGGCTGTTCCCTTTTGAATCGGGCGGTCCCGTAGAGTTTGGAACCTAGCCAGTGGGAATTCGGTTATCCCCGTTGGTGAACTAGCATCCACCAGTTCTCTAATCTTCGCTTCGTGGCTTCCACCTGCTCACGCCACCCTCCGTTGGTTCTCGGTGTAGCGTCGGTGTTGTTATTGCCGTTAGTTTCACCCGCAGAGTCTGCCACTGAGCTGGAAGCAGACCCAAAGCCGAGTGCCTCTGCCAGTGCGAGCTCCCGGGTTGCCTGTCCACACACCGCCGGTTGAACTGGTTGCAGACCGGTGCACGACAGCACAATGTGTTCAATTGTCTCATCCGCCTGACCACACACACGGCATGCTGCAGATTCCACCGTCTGGTCGAAGCGACGGCGATACATCTGCGTTCGCAGCCCTCCTGCGCGTGACTCAAAGAGGAGCCGGCTGCCCAGGCTGTTGTCGTATAGCCTAGTCTCTGCCGAAATGTTGTGCTTATATCGATTGTACATATATAGCGTCGACTTGGACTTCGCCGTTTCTGCCCACCGAGCTGCCTCCTCCTCTCTCACCCTGTTTCGAATCTCCATTTCCCACTTCCTGTCTGATGTAATAGTTACAGGGGTTGAAAAGAAGCCGTATTTCTTCTCTAACTGATACAGCCGCTTCCTCCAGCCAGTCTGCATTCCCGTGAGATATGTGTAGACGAAGAGTCTCTTGGCCCACCGGCCGCGGTCCATGAGACGGAGACGACTGTCGTAGGTTATCTTGCTGGTCGCCTCCCTGGCCTCAAACGACGACCACCCAAGATCTCCCTGGGCCGCTTCGGTGGCCACCATTCCGTGACAGCCCAGGGCCTGCCTCCCGACCTCTCGTTGACGACGTTCCATTACTTCCCGCACTGTGCCAGGGACACAAAGAACCGCGTTGGCGAAGGTTAGTCCAGGCACCACAACCGCCTTCCAGAGTTCGCGAGTCACCAGAAACCGATTGCAACTCCAAAGATTACGTTTTCGGAGTACATTCGTACCTCGCACGGCTGCCTGTCGGAGGTGGGTGTAATGTTCGGACAAGTACTCCGGCTTGTTGGCCAGTACAACTCGCAGGTATTTGTAAGACTCCTGTACCTGTGCTTGCTCGTCGTTCAGCACCAGACTGTTTAATTTAGCCTCATCGGACCCGGCTAATTGAAGGACTGCCGACTTTTTGGCGTTGAAACGAAGGCCCAACGTAGCCGCCTCCGTCTCACATATACATATTAAACGCTGCAGGTCCTCCACCGTCTCCGCCGTCAATACAATATCGTCCGCATAGGTGAGGCCCGGCAGCATCCACCTCACCTCTGCGCCTCCTTCCATGTGTGTCAGGGAAAAACCCACCTCCGACTGGATCAGGCGTTCCTCCAACCCTGACACATACAGGATATAAAGAAGCGGGTAGAGTGGGCACCCCTGTCGGAGACCCCTCGTCACTGTGACTTGCTCTGAGTCGACTCCCTTCAGTTGCGTCATTACTGTATTGCGTGAGTATAGGCGCCGTATGACAGATAGCCACCGATGAGGAAGGTGGAGCTCCTCTAAACGTCGCACGAGTTGAGCGTGCGGCACACTGTCATATGCTTTTGCCACATCTAGAAAGCAGCACAGCAGTCTTCTTTCCTGTTTTCGGGCAATTTCAATACACTGCGTGAGGGTGAACAGGTTGTCTTCCAACCTTCGACCCCTCCGAAATCCGCCCTGAAGTTCGGTGAGCAGTTCGTTCTCTTCAGCCCATGCTGCCATATGTTCCTTGATAATGTGGGCGAAGGAGCGGTATACCGTAGAGGTCACGGTCAGGGGCCGATAATCCTTGAGGAACTGTTTGTCGGCCCCTCTCTTCGGGATCAGAACCACGCGGCCGACCCTCCAGTCTTGGGGCACAGGTTCCTCTCCCCTTAAGGCCCTGTCACACTGAGGCAACACGACGGCAACAGCAACACAACACGTTGTCCAACAGTCGGGCAACTTGTTGCTCGCTCCCCGTGTTGTCCGACAAAGCTGTCACACCGCGGCAACAGCACGACAACATGGACGACAACTAAAATGTTGCCTCGGTATGACAGCTTTCGGCAACAAAAACAGCAGCAACTTGTGTTGGACAACGAGTGTTGCCCCGATCGCTGGCTGAGCGAATTTCGGGCCGGCAACACGACAACATGGATAGCTTCGATGGCGGAGCTAGTCCCCTATCAATAAAGTCTTACTCAAACAAAGGCTTGGAAAACGTTATTTAACAATAATTAGGGCTGGCGTGCAGATAAAATATTTTCGATTAATGTTTTTGCTGCGTAGTTACGGAAAGCGATTTTCGAAATGGTCACAGCTACGGTCGTGAACGTTCAGACTGGTTTTGAAATTAGAACTCCCGAGAGACCAGCGCACATTACGGAAAGTGAAATAAAATGGCATGCCTACTCACCCATTAATAAAGTATAATAAAAATAATCCAGAAAACCTAAGATTAAAAAATCGAAGCATAAAACGACCACTCTGATCATGATTGTTGATGCTTGGAACTTGGGAACAGCCGCTACCAGACACCTGATTTGTTTTAAAAATACCCAGGACGTTTTGTGGGAATGAAGCGATCACGTAGCAGCGTAGGCCAGTAGACAGCGTTGAAAAATATTTATTTCACCGATTGTTATGAAGGCCGATGGTGTCGGTGTCGCAGTTTTGAAGCACTGTCAGTTCAGCTCAACACCACGTTACAAAAGACGCGTTGGGGTACTGCCGGTGCTAACGCAATTTTACAGTAGAAATAGGAATTGCATGAAAGAACCGGACAGAATCACTTCATACGGTGGCGTAAATCCCGAACAGACCTCAGCGATGTCACTTTCCTCGGTTAGGGCTATCTGCTTTGTCAGCGAATGAAGAACATTTCGATAAAATAAAGAGCGAAAAATACTCCCCGTGCCAAGTTTTCCAATCACAGTCACTGGTTGATGTCGTACCGTGGTAATTCCCGGCCCTTCGAACGCACTAGCACTTTGTAGAGTCACATTTCCAGCGATTCCGCGCCGCACACGAACGAAGGTAAACAATCAAGATGGCGGAGTATTCCCCGTGTTGTCCTAGCCGTCAGCGCGGTGTGACAGGGTTGTCGGACAACAAATCGGGCAACACGGTTGCCGGGCGGCAGCAACATGTTGCCCGACTGTTGTTGTTGCCTTGATGTGACAGGGTCGCCGGCAACACGACTTCCCCATGTTGCCGGATAGAGTTGTCCAACTGTTGCCTCAGTGTGACAGGGCCTTTAAGATTGCTCCAAAAATATCCGCCAGCTGCTCCACTGCATCTTTTCCCAAGGACTTGAGAACGCTCGCCGGGACCCCGTCCAATCCCTGGGAAGTAGCCCCTTGCAGGCGTGCCAGTGCACGTACAACCATCACTCGGCCGATGTCCCCCTCTTGGTTGGAGTCCGATTGATCCGGGGCAAGTCGGCCTTGTGGTGTGGACACCTCCTCAGGAGCAAACGTCTCCGTCAGGTACTTGGTGAGGTGGGTTCCAAGGTCTTCTGGCGGATTCCCCGTGCTCTCGTCAATTATGGTAACATCTTGGTCCTTTCCCTCCAGCGATCCAAGGTACTTCCAGAACTTTCTCGCTGCGTCCCTTCCGCTAGATCTAATATCTCGGACGGTCTCCAGATCCGCTGTTCTCATCTTCTCTTGGGTTAGTCGTTTAGCATAGCACTTGCAGTCGTGGTACATGGTCCATCTTCTAGCAACCTCACTCCCAGATTCAGTTCGGAGCGATTGTCGATGTTCCCTGTTGGCTTTCTGTCTAGCCAGTATAGCTTCTTTAACCTCTCTGTCCCACCACCTCTTCCTTACTCTCCGTCCACTGGGCTGCCTGGATGCATGTTGCTTGATGAGACGCTTGAGCTCTGTGATGTACTGTCTGTAACCAGACGCTTGTATCCTTATGTTGCGTCTTTCAAATTTCTTCGTGACCCTTTCCACCTCCTTCTGAGCCAGATGTGTTCGTCTCTTGTACTGAGGACGGGTTTTCGCCCTTGTCCATATGTTTTTACTGAAGTCCAGTCGCAGGCAATTGTGGTCGCTGCCGACGCTGTGCTCGCCTTCCTCGTCGATGGAAACACCAACTAGGCTCTTACCAAGGCGCGAAGACACCAACGCGTAATCTATGCAGGTTCTGCTTCCTCTGGCACACCACGTGTATTGACCCTTGCATGATGCCCGTAAGTTAACTAGTTCAAGTTGAAACTCGTCAGCTAGATTCAGTAGCCGACGCCCGTTAGCATCTTCCCATCCGTCAAGTTCATGGAGATGGCCGTTAAAGTCCCCCATGATCAAGACATTTCTGCCTTTCTCCAGTGCCTTAATATCTTTGGTGACACACGAAATAGTAGCTTCGTTCTCCTCGTCGCGCGCACTCCCCACCGAGAGATAGACAATACACACAGACACTTGGGTTTGAAGCAACTCTCCCTCCACCCAGATGTGATCTCTGCACTCGTCGAGCGTCCTGAGCCACACTGTCGTGTCCCGCCATAGAACCCCAACACCACCACCTCTTCGTTGACCCTCTTGGCGGTTGCACCCAGCCCAGTGCCAACCCGGGCGCACCGGGGGCTCCTATAGGTCTCTAAGGTGCGTTTCGGCCACCCCAAAGATGGCCATTCCTTCAGACTCCAACTGGTTAAAGAGTTCCTCCCACTTTTGCTCCCGTCGTGCTCCTTGCAGGTTGAGAAACCCTACTGTCACTGTCATGCTCCTGTGATGCTTCTTCCGTTTCCTCCTCGCAGCTCCACGTTTCAGTGCGCCTTTGTTGGAGCCGCGTTGCCGCTCTACTACTTCATGGGTACATGAACCCCGATGCCCAGCTGCTGGCTCACCGTCTCCGCTACCAGGCCGCTGAGCCACAAAGGAGGCATTGCTGGAGGGCTCATGTGCATAGGGTGTCGGACAAGCGGCGGCGGCGTGTACACGGTGGTTCGTCCATCCTGGACTGGCGTCAGTTCTGCAGTGATGTCCTCGCGGTGACATTGAAGAGTTGGGTCTTCTTGGATCCTCCTGGAAGCGTCTCCCATTGAAAGGCCGATTCCGGTCGGATGCCGCATCAGCCCCGGGTGGGCCCAACCCCGCTCTGGGTACGCCGATGTTCTTCCCCTCATCGACGGTTGCCAACCACTGTGGGCATGCCGCTCCTGCATGGTGGTCCCCTGTGGCGTGGATTGGTCTTTCTCTTCTCCACCCTGTTGGCGTCGGACGTATGCTCCCTGCGACAGTCGTTGTTGCCACAGTTCTCCACACGGCACGTGACCCACTAGCAGTGGGGCAGTCCTGGTCTGCCCACACTCTGTGCCAGCTGTCTGGTTCATAGGTTCGTGTATTGGCCGTTGTTGGGCAGGATTTACAAGTCCACCCTGCTCGCGGTCCTGTTGTGCCTTCATTCGTCTGTCCTTTCCTTTCCTGCCTAAAAAACGGTTGGCGAGTCCTACTAAGCGGCCAGTCACCATGTTGATGCCTTGGTTGCTGTACCGGAGCCCGTCCTTTTCCATAAAACTGTCATTTACCAAATTCCTGCTCAGGTCCACGTACTTGGCATGGATCTTCTTGCACATTTTTTTAAGCCTACAGTTCAGCATCATAGCCGCTGCTTAGGTCTCCTTTCCTCTGCTCGTGACTTCGGGGACAGAACAGACTGTCAGGGCAACTTCTCTGAAGCACCACTTCTTCTCCAGGGATTCTACTATGTCGTCTGGCTGCTGCCCTTGTAACAGGTCCTGCATTCCAACGTGCAATATATACATCCTGGGGATTCTCCGCGCCGTCGCTTCGTAGTCTGCAATCATCCTGTGCGCTATTTCGACCGTCGCCTTTCGGTTGAGTAGGACGTCGAAGGTTTGCCCGCCAGCCATCTGTTCGGAGAAAGCCGGGGCAATCCTCCCAACGTTACTGTCTCCTACGATCAGGACCTCTTTCTTCACTCCCCATGGCGGTCGTACCACTGACTTAGCACTAGCTTTGCTTTTTGCGGAAGTACTGGTGTCCTTCTCCCCTGGACCCTCATCCCTGTTGTCATCTGAACCTGCTAGTAGCTTGACGGAATCGACCACACTGTCTGCTAGCTTATCATCGTCTACCGTGCTCGAGGGACTTCCACTCTCTTTTTTTCCGATCGTCGGTGCGCCCCGCCGCTGGTCTTGTGCTCTGTTGCAGCCCTCCGACTTCCTGCTCTCTCCCACCCAGCCACTTCCCCTTGAGCAGTCTTCCCGTGTGTCGGCCAAGCATTCCTGTTTGTCATGGTTGTCATCAACAGCTTCATGTGGGACACTCGGCCGATTTTTTTCTTCCGTAGGCGGCGCATTTTCTCGTCCTCTAGACGGTGGTCCTTCCTGCTCTGGTGCATTTCTTTGGCCTGGTACCTTCACAAGCAGCCCCGACCATTCTTTCTCTAGCACTTCGCATCGAGCGAACAGTTCCTTCAACGCTTCCCTTTCTGCCGCATTTTCTCTCCGTTCCCGCTCAGCACTTCCCATCATCTGGAGCAGTTGGTCGACCTTGTTTTTATCAAGCCCTGCTTGCTGTAAGCGCTCTGTTAGGCTAGTCACCTGGATCTCAAGTTCTTCGATCTTCTTCCGATGAGTTGACAATGACGCTTCCATATAGTTGCAGATCTTGCACCTCTCAATGGAGCTCTCATTTGACGCCATATTTGTCGTCGCATAGTCTTCACAAGGGCCAACCCCCACAGTTCTGGGATAGGACAAAACCTTCACCCACCTCAGACGGGCCTTGTGTGCTCCCTGCGTCACAGTCCTGACGCCTGATTTCCGGGAACCCGGCGATCTGTACTGTGTCCAGGAGCGTTCCACTAGGCGAAAACTGTTCAGTTGTTTGGGATTCCAGCCCATCCTGGAGCCCTTTGGGATCAAATGTGGTTCCCGTGGCTGGAGACTCATCAGCACAGTCAACATACTCTTCGGCATCGTCCTGGCTCGCCGTTGGAGGAATCAGCTGTCGCCCAGAGAACACTTCATCCTCCTCGGCCGCTGCGGTGCTTGCCAGGAGTTCCTCGGAGGAAACACCAGACTGTAGATCCAACAGGATATTCTTGGGAGCGTCCCCGATGGCTTGTAAACGTTCTATGAGTTCGGTTTTGTTCCCGGCAGTAGAAAGTCCACGTGCCTTGAGCTCCTTTTTGAGATCCTGAACCTTCATGCTCGCCATTTTGCGAAAAAAAAAGGAAAGCGCGCGAAGGGCGCGCCGACTGGTGGCAGCTCGAGTAACTGACTCGCTGAAAGCGTCTATATTTGGGCAAAGAATTAGCGTTCGGCGACGCGCAGTTTATTTTTGCGGTAAAAAACAAACAGTCAATAGGGAGTTTTAGAATAGCGCACGCTAAAGCTTTGCGTACGCAAAGAATAGCGTCGTCGCCACTGCGCATGCTCCGAACGCAAACCAGGTTTTGCGCTTTGCGTGCGCAATTTTAGCGAGCGCTATTTCTTGGAAATAGCGTGCGTACGCAAAGAGTCTTTGCGCTTCTCCTAGGAGGATTCGTGATGAGAAGTTGGCTAAAGCCAAGACGAGCACAGTTAAAAAAATGGCGGCTTCCAGGGTTATGTCGGCGGCTGCTTTGGCGGCGTCGTGAATGCGACGTCGGCGGCATCCTCGCGACTGCGATTTTCAATGCGGGACGACATTGTACGTGGTTTGGCAACGACCCCCGGCAACTTGATGCTTGCGACGCGCGAACGTTTCTCGGCGAAGGTACGATGTGCGAAGGTCAGTACGCGAGACCTCTCTTGCCGAGGCGCCGCAAGCGGACACGACTTGTCAACCGCTCGCGTCGCATTCTCATGTTTAAACAATTCTAAAATAGTATTCTGAACCAAAAAACTTGTTTTTTTCTAAAGTTACAGCATTTCGTGTGTGAAATAAAAATTGCGACTGTATCTTGGTGGCGTTGCAAGCGCGAGCTGCTTGGGCTTTTGCGTCGCGGCGGAGAAACGCTATTCTAAAACTCTCTTGCGTCGCGTGCGCTAATACAAGCGCTAAATTTAGCGCTAGCGTGCGCTAAAATTGCGTACGTTATTCTAGAACTCCCTAATGAAGTTCGGCGGACACGCTGTAAGGCTTGCCGGCACGTCTAAAAGATGCAAACCTTTGATAGAAAAATTTTTTTAATTTAATATAGTATTTAATAAATTTATATCTCACGAATCATTCTTTGGCACCTCTGTCTTCGTCACTCTTGCTACTCGCATAGTCCAAAACCTGCACCGATATTGTCTCTATCGCCAGAATATTCCCTCCACGAGCTTGATAGGGAGTCAATTCCGCCTGGAGAAGTCTTCTCAGTGGTAAGCCAAACACGACACGATCGTCTTTTCAAAACGTCCGAAGCTTCGGCAAGGGCGTCGCGGAGACTCATTCCTGACCCTAGGCCCGCAGGCTTGGGTTGTGGCGGAGCACCATGGACAGGCTGAGCGCAAGGAAGCACAAGACGAAGAGAATCGCCAGACCGACGTACCAGAAACCAAGGCACTTGCTACTCGAGCTCGCAAGGCCGCCTGAGGTACACCTTAAGGTCTTCATCGTCGTCGTCCTTTACCAAAGCTTGCCTTTGGCCAAAAAAAAAAAAAAAAGTTTTTTTTTTTTTGTATTTTTGTTTGAAGTTAGGGAGCCCTGATATGATCCATGCTCATATAGACCCGTGGCCTTGACATAATCAGCTGAAAATTTAATAGAGCGCATGATCCAAGACCGCTTGATATAGTTCCTCGAAAAGCGTAATCAGGCATTTCCATGGTGGATTTGGCGCAATCCAAAGGCGCTTCATGTTCGCGCCTTTAGAGGTGCTAGCGCGCGCTTGCCCGCGCAAGAACATACCAGCAAAAAAGCGTTCCAAAACCGCCCCAAAACCACAATCGTCGTTTTGTGGCCATAGGCCAAGTCCGCACCAGTGCACGGGATTCGTGCGGAGCCATTGCGCTTCCGAATCCAACAAGGAATGATGACTCCCCCCCCCTCTTCTCGGAGCAGCCGGAGGAGGGGAGATACCGTGACTCCCCGAAAGCACTTGCTCTCACACTCCCATATTACGTGTTTGACGTGGAAAGCCTGAATATAATTGATTGATTGAACATGTTTTATTAATAAAACAGAAGTAAAGCGCGTACAACTCTCTCTAATCAATTGTCCACTGACATCGGAGAGAGAAGGGCGTGGGGGAATGGGGTGTGGATAGGTAGGGGGGTACCAGAAATGTCTCTATTCAGATGGAGTCCTGGATGTTTGCTGTCGCGACAAAGTAGGGGGCACCAGTGCTTTCGGCCCTACGTACAGATTTGGGAGCCCTGGGCCCGTTTTCTCGAACGCGAACCGTGCGTTAAAGTTAACTATTGTCCCTAGAAGGGGGAATTCTAGGTCACGTGACTGGGGAGAGCAGGGGCGCCGAAGGAGGAGCAGTAACTACAAGCAAAATGGCCACGACGTCGCTTAATGAGGGCTAATAGTTCTGCTTGGTTCTGCTGAACATTCATTTCGATCCGGCTGTTATATTAATGACGCACCATCAACTTATTAGCACGTCAAGCAAAGCGGTAGTTCAGAGGGACTACTAAACTAACCGACGGCAGCATTCCGCGAACGCATCACTCTTCAGCAGTCCGGAATCCAAAACATATGACGGTACATAAGCTAGCCTTGCAAGTGTTTTTTATGGTGAGTAAAAAAAATGTTTTGCGAACGAGTGTTGGTACATATTTATACTAACACGTTTAATTTGTTACACTATGCACGCCAACTCGTGAGCAGCGATTACTTTGCGGAGAAAGGGGGTTAGCCTCGATGAAGTCTTCGTTCTGGGTGAACAGCTGGGACATATCCCCGGTGGCCAGAAATTCAACGGTAACGAGAAGCTTCTCGTCACCAGTGGATCGGTTGGGCAAACGGAAGAGAGGGCAAACAGTTGAGATCAGCAGGAATCGCAGAAACGGGCGTCGCAAGGAACAAAAACGAGACTACAGCACCGGCGTTGCCAAACTGGAATGCACACGGGAAAGTTATGCGTTGTTTATGGCGAAACATATCGAAGGAAATGTTTCTTACATTTTCAAATATTCGTCGACAAACTCTAGCATAGTAGCTAAAATTTCTTTGTACCATCTGAAGCAAATAAATTGGTCTTCGAGTACAACATTTCTGTATTTTGACTTAAAATACCATACTATACTCTGTTTCGCCTTATGATGTACCGCAGGAAAGGCTACAAGCGCGAGCTCCTTGCTCTAGGGCACATCTCGGCGGCACAAGCTGTCGTGACTTAAAGGGATACTGAACCAAAGAATTTAGTGCCCGTAATAAGTGGCGCACGTTCTTTCCACCAGCCAGCAGCCGCCGGTGTGCGCGAGCACACGCAACAAAAATGACGTCACAGACCTCCATTCGCGGTTGAGAGGACAATGAAATGCATGGGCTTCGGACTAAAGGAGAATAAAGACAGGCTTTTCATCTCTACAAGTGAAAGCTACGTGCTTGTTAGACCAATTCATTGCTTACTTTTTACACCAGGCACCACTGTGTAAATAAAAAACTTGTCTTTATTCTCCTTTGGTCCGAAGCTCATACATTTCACTGTCATCTACCATAACACAGAACGGAACAGAAATTGATGATCCATTCGACATTACCAGCTCATTCAACGAATACTTCACATCCGTGTATACCACGGATAATAACCAGAATCCAACCATAGAATTCTCACCGAAAAGCATTCCGAGTGTTACCACATCTAAAGAAGGCATTTTTGCAGCATTGCTTAATCTTGATACTAAAAAATCTGTAGGACCAGACATGATCCCAAACATTTTTTTAAGACGGTATGCGGAATCCTGCTCAAATTTCTTGCTTGTAATTTTTAATAAGTCAATTGAATTAGGGCAAATCCCCGACGATTGGAAAACTGCTAAAATAGTTCCAATATTCAAAGCCGGAGATTCCCATCATGTTAATAACTACCGCCCAGTATCAATTTTGAGCAGCTGTGCAAAATTGATTGAGCATATTTTGTTTAAACATATTGTCTCTTTTCTTGAAGAGAATAACCTTTTCAATAAAGATCAACACGGTTTTAGACGTAATTTATCTACAGTTACGCAACTAGTGCTCACTGTGAATGATTTCGCAAAGTCAATTGACTCCGGATATCAGACAGACGTAATTTTTATAGATTTTGCAAAAGCGTTTGACCGCGTGCCTCACGGAAAACTACTCTTCCAACTGAGATCCTTATTGAACAATGAACAGATATCAAAATGGTTAGAAGCATATTTAAATAACAGAAAACAGTTTGTACAAATACAGGATTCCCGCTCATCCACATCAAAAGTAGAATCCGGAGTTCCTCAGGGATCAGTTCTGGCACCCCTACTTTTTCTAATTTTTATAAATGACATTACAGTGGACAGATCTGTTCAGATTCGCTTATTTGCCGATGATTGTATAATTTATAAGCAAGTCAAATGCTCAAATGACCAAGTAGTCTTAAACAAGAGTTTAGAAATGATCTCAGAATGGTGTGATGATTGGCAAATGTCTTAAATAAACAAAAATGTGCGCATATGACGATAACTAGGAAAAAAAAACCAATGAATTTTAATTATACTCTTCAAGGAACCGCTTTAAATACCGTATGTGAATACAAATACCTAGGATTAATCATAACTTCAGATCTGCGTTGGAACTCACATATTGACTTTATCTCCCGAAAAGCAATGAATAAATTATGGGCATTAAAAAGGAAACTGAAGGACTGCTCGAGCAAAACGAAACTAATGGCGTACAAAACGTTTGTTAGATCTATACTAGAGTATGCCGACGTTGTGTGGGATCCTTACACAAAATGTAATATTAACAAATTAGAAAGAATTCAGAAGAAGGCATTAAGATTTATATTTAACAAGTATGGCCGAAACACCTCGATTTCGGAGCTTTATGTACAGGCCGGCCTTCCGCTTTTAGAAAAACGTAGAAAGATCAATCGACTGAAATTTATTTTTAATCTAATAAATGGGAACTACAACTTGGATTATCTAGATTACTTTCACTTCAACACAGCTAGGTTCACAAGAAATAAACACAGTAAATCAATCACTGAAATAAAGTGCAGGACAGACTGTTACAAATACTCTTATTTTCCTCGTACTATCCATGCCTGGAATGCGTTACCCGAACAAATCGTCTCTTCAAATTGTCTAACGTTGTTTCTAACATTGATAAACGAATTATCAGAGTTTTGAGGTTTCAGGCCTTGATACCCCTCAAACGAATATTTTTCTGCCCTTTGTGTGTTCGTGATCATATATGTAAAATGTTTTTTTCTTTTTTGTTTTGTTTTCTTTGTTTTGCTGCGCTGCCACACTCTGTGCTTGCTTTTTTCGTAAAACTTGATCCATGTATCCCTCCTACCTTGGCCGCCCCACGGCGGCCGGTAGTATAAATAAATAAATAAATAAATAAATCTCAACCACGAATGGAGGTCTGTGACGTCATTTTTGTTGCCTGTGCTCGCGCACACCGGCGGCTGCTGGCTCGTGGAAAGAACGTGCGCCACTTATTATGGACACCAAATTCCTTGGTTCAGTATTTCTTTAAGGTGCAACCCCACCGTGCATGACGCTTTCATGCATTTTTTGACGGCTTATAACTTTCTTTCCATGTATCTTACATTTATAAAGTTAATGTCAAATTAAAGAGCTGTTTTTCAACGATACTTTAATGTCTCGATATTACGAGTATGTTTAGTGGTTAGTTATTTATTTAGCTTTTAATAGACCACAGTCTCTAATATTAAACATTTTATTTCTCGAGTTATAACGTCCCATCGTCCACGATATTTTACGTGAGCGTTTGGTTGGATGTAATAAAGTAAAAAAAAAAATAAGCAACGAACTGTACAGATAGTGTATATTTTAAAATAAAAAATAAAGTTTAAAATGTTATTATTTCATGGCGCTATAAAAACGGAATCACGTCAACTAATCAAAATAACGAGACATTAAATTATGAAGCATCCTTCGATATTACAATTTCCAGAACTTCCATATTGATATATTACACGTTAATAATGTTATAAGACCTCAAACTTTTTTCCATTCAGTTACGGCAAATTGTAGTTTCTTATTATAAAATACAGATGTCGACACGTGTTCAAGAAGAGCTTGATGTGCAATTTCCGTCATATGCCGCTTGGAACGCCACGTGAAAGACAGAAAAAGCGCCAGATGTCAGGGTGTCAGATGCCTGGATGCTCGCAGTGAGCGAGCCAGAGATGTCAGAACAACAAGCGCGAGGCTGCGGGTGCACCGCAGCTACTTTTGCGTGGGTTCTACTGTGCGTCGGTTCACATGCCAGACGCGATCCAAATGAAATGGGCGCCATGAAATGCATTCTGCCATCTCAGATTCCGCCACGAGTGCGAAAACATTTTAATGTTTTTATCACTTGCAAAAATCATTTTCGCAATCAAACTATGCTTGTCAGAATGGTTCGACTATATTTTGTTTCAAAAACCACCTCGGTAGTTCTTAAGTAGCAATGATATTAAAACAATACACAAAACATTAATCGTCTCGGTGTCTCTGAGCCAACGTGCTGGCCCATGAATTCATATTTGTCGGATTTAAATATCGGCCGAGGTGCCCGCAATCCGACGGAGGTTAATATGAGATTTCGGTTGCACGTCAAAAGATCTCCCGGAGTTAGTCAAAATAAACAAGCATTTTTTTTATTAGGGCGTGTTAAGTGATTTTTGTTGGTTTGGCTTGTGAGAAACTAAGATCTGCAAATTTGCTTTGCTTTACCTTAGTTCGGAGCGCAGCCAACGCTGATGAAGCCACTGAAGCATCGCCAAGAGCGCGAGGTTAAGCTGTTCGTTCTCTTTCGGTGCCTAGGCGGTCGGGCTAAACTACACTGTTAGCAAGTCCCGTGTATTTGGCGAATATTTGGGGAGAAAAACACGCTATTTACACAAATTACCATAAATTTACACGATGAGTAACGGATAATTCGTTCAGAAATCATGCGAGGTTGTAAAAAACGTGTTTTGGTTCGGTCATACACGCATAACCGTGTAGCCGACCTCGATAACACGCATCGCCCCCGGCGACGACCGCGGCATTGCCGGCTATCGAAGCACCGGAATGCCTGGGGACACACTTAGAAAGGACCGCCGAGACAAATGCCGCGGAAAGAAGCATGTCTCGGAGACAGATATGCACCAAAAGCAATTGCGCCATGTCGCAGGACGTTGGCGAAACCCGCGCTTACTGTGCTCGCCGCCATCTTCTGGTCGATGGCAATGCGGCTTCCCTCATGTCGCCCATGTTTGTATTTAGTTTAGGGGTCCTGATAACAGTTTCTTAGACACCACAAATAAAGTTATGGGTCTAATTATTCGTTCCAAACAGTTAAAATGGATATAAAAAGCGTGTCCTCGATGTGAACACGTGACATTGCAGTTGGTTTCGTTTTTGCTTCAACCTTCAACTGCAAGCGATCTGGCCACGGCGCAAGCGCAACGCCGATGTACGCTGGAAGCAAGCGCCGGTTGGCTTTCGTTGTTTTTGTTTGACCGGAGAAAATCTGACAAGTACGCATGGCGCCGCTACTGTTTTGGTTTGACGGGACGCGAGAAGGTTCGCATAGAGCTTCGGAGTTTGCGAGCACATAGTGAAGACGTGACCGGAGAAGTGCCCCTGTGATGTTCCTGGAAGACGGAAAGTAGCATTCGTAATCGTCGTGTGTGCTTTGAAAGCGAAGGGAGTCACAGGGTCCACGAGTTCGCAACCACAAGCCAAGGTTCACGACAGCTCGGCGTTGACTTCGGCGATCTCGTTCTGTTTGGTGCAACCCGGCGATGCGAAAAAGAGTTGAAACATTCGTCGTGTGTGGTGCGGTGCTTTGTATTCCGGGTCTGTTTGAACCACGCTTTTAACACGGAGCGCAAATTGTTTGTTGCCTGGTGGAGGTTCAACGGGTACAGTCCCGTCGTCGTCAGCTGATCCGGTCCAGCTGGTCCGAGAGGACGCAGCGAGCGTTTTTAAAAGTAAATCTTCCTTCGTTTCGTTTCAAACTGTGGAAGTATCCCGACACATACCGTGAGTAAGAAGCAGCGGGCGTTTTCAACAAAATTACGTTGTTTTAATTGAATAATGGACTCCGGATTGTTGTCGTAAATCTGCCGTTTTTTATGCTTCGTGTTGGACTGCGTTTGCATAGCGACGCACACCGCTCGAGTAGATGATTCGGTCCTGCAACGAGTTTGTCGCGCCAATCATGCGGCGTGAATAAATTAGGGCAAGGTTTCCTACCTGCCCACAGATGCATTTACTGAGACCATTTTTTTATGTTGTGAACGTAGTGCTCTTTCTTTATTTTGGAAGACGCGTTGGTGCATTTATTATGGTACAATCACTTGAGAGTTGAGAAATTGGAGAGCGAGCAAGCTTTCTCAACTTTGTCTCTTTCACTCTGGCACTGCCCTGTTTCAGCTTCAGTAGGCATATCTACTAGCAGGTACAAACTGCTCTAAAGCAGGTAAAAAAACGGGAAGCTTAGGACGGTGCGGACTCCGTGTTTCGCGCTTTTCGCAAGGTGACAGGGTAAATGCTTTTGTGAGATATGCGGAATATGCAAGCGATTTTGTTATGCCCGTCGTTTGCGTCTCTCCAGCAAAACGAATAAGATGATCTACTACAAAGGCGCAATCACAAGCCAAGATTTAAGATAGCAGTCGTTTGCTTCGGTGATCCGTGTAGCTGTATTTTACCCTGCTCTCTACAACACCGTGTCATGACGAAGAGCTGGAATGGTCACGGTTTGTGCTGGCCTCCCGGTTGACAGAAACCCGCGTCACCCGCATCGGCACCGAGTGCGCTTGGGCTGTTGATGCTCTAGCCTTTCATCCGCGGCTTGTCGCCAGCTCATCCTACTGCTCAACGGTGAGGAAGCGGCGAGAGTAACCTCGGAAGTGAATGTAAATCCTCGTTCATTCAGTTATCCGGTGTCAAAGTGTGGAAGATGTCCAACGTGTACTGAGGACGGGAACTACACGCCTTGCTTTTATAACCGAAACCAGACCAACGAGATAACTGCCTTGCGTACTCTAAAATGACGGAAGCAATAAGTTTCAACAGGTCGAGTACGTCACCGGGGATGTAGGCGAAACGGTGCACACTGTTTAAACGCTTGCAGTATCCACGAGTGGTACCAGGAAAGCGACGTCGACAGAGAAGGAGCTCGCGATTCAGCATAATGCACTGCTACGGGCCCGTGTATCTTCAAAGTTCGGGGTGGTGGCAGTATAAAAAAAAGACGCATCAGCGCCCCACACCAGTGTTCACGAATAACACCGGTCACAAACTCCCAAGCCCCACCGCTCTTCTCGACATCGACACGACATACGACAACAAACTGCATCAAAACGCCCCAAAAGTGAAGGCGTCTGCTCCCGTACTGCAACTGCTGCAACTAGCGGAAGTGAAGTGTTGGGCGGATGTCCGGATGTCCTTCACAAAAAATGTATAAAAAATGCTTTGCGTAAGGATCATTTCCATTTATTATTGTATACGTAACGACAAAATCCCAATAATTTGTTTTCCTATCTGATTCAAGCTAGTCGGACTGCTCATAACACTGGTCAAGCAAGAAAATAACAAAAAATTTAACTTTTTCATGAGCGGTTTAAGATTCATTGATAACATATCGTTATTTATTGCAACGGACTAACATTATAAATTTTGCCTCCATACTTTTTAAATGCAAACAGTTCTAACACACGGCTGTCCATTGCGCTGTGTTTTGTGTATTCTTCTATAAATCTGTAATGGTCAGCGAACAAAGAGCTCACCCGCACATGTCAAGCTTATATGCGCCGCGGGGAGAAATGGATATCGAGTAGGAAGTGTCGGGCGTAGTGTCGGTTGTTGTGTTTGTGTACATGTCGGTGCTGTGTAGCTGTGTACTGTGTTGCCTGCGTTGTATGTAGGGTTGCTGTGTAGTCGTGGTCGGTCGCAGTGTTAACAGACTCGTCTTTTTTTAAAAAACAGGCTGCTAGAAATCTCGATAGGTGGCGCAAGTTACCGCCCGATTCTAAATAGTTTGCACAAGTTATTCATCCATGTGAGTTCAAAATTCGTTTTTTTTTTTTTTTTTTGTCTAGCGGCTCGTTGAAGCTACCGACGCCGCCGACCGCCGACAACACACGTACGTACCTTTGCAAGTACACTGTTAGCAAAAATAACACGCCCAGACGTGTAAACCGTTGTCCCATAGCGGACACGTCAAAACGTGTTCGTTTTACACGAGGCCATCTGTGTTTTTCGTCTACACATGAGGTGCTGTGTAAACTTAACACGCTACACCGTGTCTGCCTTCCGCAAAACCGTTTCGAGCGTGTTCCTTATGAAACATGGCGGCCAGCGGCCGAGAACAGGCGAGAGACGAGCCCAGCGAGCCGCGCGCCTTTCAGCCGAATTGAAAGCACACGGGGCGCGTTAGTTCTCGTTCGATGTCTTTTATACACAGTAAAGTCTCCAAGCGGCGGACGTAGCTACTTGCAAAGGTACGTACGTGCGTTGTCGGCGGTCGGCGGCGTCGGTAGCTTCAACAAACCGCTAGACAAAAAAAAAAAAAAAAAAAAAAAAACCAATGCCGAATTCACATGGATAAATAACTTGAGCAAACTATTTAGAATCGGGCGGTAACTTGCGCCACCTATCGAGATTTCTAGCAGCCTGTTTTTTTTAAAAAAAGACGAGTCTGTTAACACTGCGAACGACCACGACTACACAGCGACCCTACATACAACCCAGGCAACACAGCACACAGCTACACAGCACCGACATGTACACAAACACAACAACCGACACTACGCCCGACACTTCCTACTCGATATCCATTTCTCCCCGCGGCGCATATAAGCTTGACATGTGCGGGTGAGCTCTTTGGTCGCTGACCATTACAGATTTATAGAAGAATACACAAAACACGGCGCAATGGGCAGCCGTGTGTTAGAACTGTTTGCATTTAAAAAGTATGGAGGCAAAATCTATAATGTTAGTCCGTTGCAATAAATAACGATATGTTAACAATCAATCTTAAACCGGTCATGAAAAAGTTCAAATTTTTGTTATTTTCTTGCTTGACCAGTGTTATGAGCAGTCCGACTAGCTTGAATCAGATAGGAAAACAAATTATTGGGATTTTGTCATTACGTATACAAAAATAAATGAAAATGATCCTTGCGCAAAGCATTTTTTATATATTTTTGTGAAGGACATCCGGACATCCGCCCAACACTTCCCTTCCGCTAGTTGCAGCAGTTGCAGTACGGGAGCAGACGCCTTCACTTTTGGGGCGTTTTGATGCAGTTTGTTGTCGTATGTCGTGTCGGTGTCGAGAAGAGCGGTGGGGCTTGGGAGTTTGTGACCGGTGTTATTCGTGAACACTGGTGTGGGGCGCTGATACGTCTTTTTTTTATACTGCCACCACCCCGAACTTTAAAGATACACGGGCCCGTAGCAGTGCATTATGCTGAATCGCGAGCTCCTTCTCTGTTGACGTCGCTTTCCTGGTACCACTCGTGGATACTGCAAGCGTTTAAACAGTGTGCACTGTCTCGCCTACATCCCCGGTGACGTACTCGACCTGTTGAAACTTATTGCTTCCGTCATTTTAGAGTACGCAAGGCAGTTATCTCGTTGGTCTGGTTTCGGTTATAAAAGCAAGGCAAAACGCTCGTAGTTCCCGCCCTCAGTACAGGTTGGACATCTTCCACACTTTGACACCGGATAACTGAGTGAACGAGGATTTACATTCACTTCCGAGGTTACTTTCGCCGCTTCCTCACCGTTGAGCAGCAGGATGAGCTGGCGACAAGCCGCGGATGAAAGGCTTGAGCATCAACAACCCAAGCGCACTCGGTGCCGATGCGGGCGACGCGGGTTTCTGTCAACCGGGAGGCCAGCACAAACCGTGACCATTCCAGCTCTTCGTCATGGCACGGTGTTGCAGAGAGCAGGGTAAAATACAGCTACACGGATCACCGAAGCAAACGACTGCTATCTTAAATCTTGGCTTGTGATTGCGCCTTTGTAGTAGATCATCTTATTCGTTTTGCTGGAGAGACGCAAACGACGGGCATAACAAAATCGCTTGCACATTCCGCATATCTCACAAAAGCATTTACCCTGTCACCTTGCGAAAAGCGCGAAATACGGAGTCCGCACCCTCCTAAGCTTCCCGTTTTTTACCTGCTTTAGAGCAGTTTGTACCTGCTAGTAGATATGCCTACTGAAACTGAAACAGGGCTGTGCCAGAGAGAAAGAGACAAAGTTGAGAAAGCTTGCTCGCTCTCCAATTTCTCAACTCTCAAGTGATTGTACCATAATAAATGCACCAACGCGTCTTCCAATATAAAGAAAGAGCACTACGTTCACAACATAAAAAATGGTCTCAGTACATGCATCTGTGGGTAGGTAGGAAACCTTGCCCTAATTTATTCACGCCGCATGATTGGCGCAACAAACTCGTTGCAGGACCGAATCATCTACTCGAGCGGTGTGCGTCGCTATGCAAACGCAGTCCAACACGAAGCATAAAAAACGGCAGATTTAAGACAACAATCCGGAGTCCATTATTCAATTAAAACAACGTAATTTTGTTGAAAACGCCCGCTGCTTCTTACTCACGGTATGTGTCGGGATACTTCCACAGTTTGAAACGGAACGAAGGAAGATTTACTTTTAAAAACGCTCGCTGCATCCTCCCGGACCAGCTGGACCGGATCAGCTGATGACGACGGGACTGTACCCGTTGAACCTCCACCACGCAACAAACAATTTGCGCTCCGTGTTAAAAGCGTGGTTAAAACAGACCCGGAATACAAAGCACCGCACCACACACGACGAATGTTTCAGCTCTTTTTCGCATCGCCGGGTTGCACCAAACAGAACGAGATCGCCGAAGTCAACGCCGCGCTGTCGTGAACCTTGGCTTGTGTTTGCGAACTCGTGGACCCTGTGACTCCCTTCGCTTTCAAAGCACACACGAAGATTACGAATGCTACTTTCCGTCTTCCAGGAACATCACAGGGGCACTTCTCCGGTCACGTCTTCACTATGTGCTCGCAAACTCCGAAGCTCTATGCGAAGCTTCTCGCGTCCCGTCAAACCAAAACAGTAGCGGCGTCATGCGTACTTGCCAGATTTTCTCCGGTCAAACAAAAATAACGAAAGCCAACCGGCGCTTGCTTCCAGCGTACATCGGCGTTGCGCTTGCGCCGTGGCCAGATCGCTTGCAGTTGAAGGTTGAAGCAAAAACGAAACCAACTGCAATGTCACGTGTTCACATCGAGGACACGCTTTTTATATCTATTTTAACTGTTTGGAACGAATAATTAGACCCATAACTTTATTTGTGGTGTCTAAGAAACTGTTATCAGGACCCCTAAACTAAATACAAACATGGGCGACATGAGGGAAGCCGCATTGCCATCTACCAGAAGACGGCGGCGAGAAACGGTAAGCGCGGGTTTCGCCAACGTCCTGCGACATGGCGCAATTGCTTTTGGTGCATATCTGTCTCCGAGACATGTTTCTTTCCGCTGCATTTGTCTCGACGGTCCTTTCTAAGTGTGTCCCCAAGCATTCCGGTGCTTCGATAGCCGGCAATTGCGCGGTCGTCGCCGGGGGCGATGCGTGTTATCGAGGTCGGCTACACGGTTATGCGTGTATGAGCGAACCAAAACACGTTTTTTACAACCTCGCATGATTTCTGAACGAATTATCCGTTACTCATCGTGTAAATTTATGGTAATTTGTGTAAATAGCGTGTTTTTCACCCCAAATATTCGCCAAATACACGGGACTTGCTAACAGTGTATGGTTACATCGAACAAAAATAGCAGCCGTTAACGATATATCGAACTGCCAATAGCGCCGTTTTGCTCTGCAAGCTGGGTTTCCCCCAACGCGAGCGGGCGCTTTGGGGAAAAGCCAACTTGCAAAGCACGCTAATTTCTTTTCTTTTTATTTTTTTTTCCCGGGCGGCCGCGTCGATTGCCCGGAAAAGAAAAAAATATCTTTTGCGGACCGCGCGGAGACAGGGTGCTCCGTGCTACCTCTCCCCGCTCCGTCCTCAAAAGAGAATATCATTTGTTCTTCCAATCCATTGACGCGACTGCCCGAAAGAAAAAAACAAAACAAAACAAAGTCAGCTTGTTATTTGTCTTAGGGGGAAAGCAAACTTACAGAGCAAAACGGTGCTCTGCAGGAGAAGGTGCTCCTGCTTGGACGTACTCCGTTCTCTCGGCACAGTTCGGCGCTCCTCTTCTCTCTCTCTATTCCTCCGCTCCTTCCTTCTTTCCTCCTCCTCCTCGAGCCTGGTGCGACGCCTGACGAATCTGTACCGGTTGTCCCCATCTGTGAGCAAGGCCGGCAAGCCGATTCTCTGGTTGTCACCGTCGCTCATAGATGGCGGTAGTTGTCCAGATTTTGTGTCGACATTTCTGTGCGAGGGACACGATCCTGGGAAAACTAGTCCTTAACAGCTCCGCTGTAAAAGGGAGTGGACGAGCGGCTTGCTTGCTTTCGCATTCACAACTCATAAGGAATGCTTAGGTGTACCTCGATCTTTTTTTCTGGCCACCGTTGCTGCGTTGGAGGGCCTTGGCCCTCGCAACGCTGCGGCCCGAGTTCAGTGTCGGGTTCATGTTTCCTATAATCGGGGCTGCTTGGATGCAGTCGCGTTGGGCCGTAGGTACTTGGACGTTACTCCGCACTTTCTCGGGTACGGGGATGCCAAGAAAAGCCAGTACGAAGCGGCCGGCTGGTGTGAGGGCCAAACGCTCGTGCTGGCTTGCCAGGTGAGCGTCGGTCATTTCCTGGTAGGTGTTGTGTAATCCCAGGGCCATCAGTCTTGTGGTGGACGTGTAGAGGAGGAGACCAAGAGCAATCTTGTATGCTTTGGGAATGATTATGTTCACCTTGTCCTTGTCCCTTTGGGTTATGGTCATATACGGAGTTGCATACGTGATGCGGCTGGTGATGAGGGCTTAAAGCCTTAGATTATCCGGACAACGGCTGGTTTCTTGAGTGCGTGCTTGCAGGTTCTGACGCGGTTCATCATACGCATAATCTGGGTAGTAGGTTCCTGGATCATGTGCATAGTGTGGATGGACCGTCCATCTTGCTGGAGGTGGAGGCCCAGAATGCGGACGCGCTGAACCACAGAAAGTAGAGCCTGATGTCTGGAGTCTTGATCTGAGGACTGGATTTGCGTTTCCATTTGCGTGTACGCACGAGCAAATGCTCAGGCTTTCCGGGAGTGCACTGGAGACTAATGGCCTTGAGGTATCGCTGAACGGTGCTGACGGCTTCCTGTAACAAGTTTTGCTTGGCTCCATCTGAGCCCGAGGTTGTCCAGATGATCAGGTCGTCAGCGTACAGGATGTATTTAATCTATGGAATGCTTCCCAGTTGTGCGGAAAATTCGCACGTTGCCAAGGGGAACATGTTGGGTGACAGCAGAAAGCCTTGTAGGGTCCCTTTGTTTGGAGCCGTCATGGTGTCTGTGCGGATAAGTTCGGTGCCTATGGTGGACATACGATCCTTGAGAAAGCCGCGCATGTACCTGTAGATTCCTTGTCAACAGTTTGTTGAGGCCAGGGTTTGGAGCACCAGCGTGTGACTGATGTTGTCAAACGCTTCCATACTCACCAGAGCCAGGACTGCTTGCGTGCGGGAGATGTCGTCCAGGACGTCTTTCTTGAGCTGTTGGAACACGTCTTGCGTGGACAGGTGGTTTGTAAACCCAATCATCATGTGTGAAAAGGCTCCCGTGTCCTCGAGATACGGCTGCAGGCGGTTGAGCATGGCATGCTCCATTAGCTTGTCCAAGCATTAGGTCAAGGCTATCCAGGCATGGGAGCTTGCCTGGTTTGGGATTGAGCACAATCTCTGCATGCTTCCATCCTGCGGGGAGTTCGCCCGATTCTCTCACTTGGTTGAGGCGCAGGGTCAGTGTCTTAAACAATTTTTGCGTCGAGGTTTCGAAGGAGACGGTTCTGGTTTCTGCCTCGGCCAGAGGAGGTGTCAGGTCCTGTGCTACCGGCACACCTTTTGCCTCGTTAAAGGGGCTGTCCAAATATTGGTTCGCGTGGCCGTTGGGCGCTGGTCGTTTCTCCAATGTACCGCCTGAATACCTATAGCTTCTGTAGAATTTTCGTTTGTGCCTTAAAAATCCTGCACAATCTTTCGTAGCGTGTGGCTATCGTGCCTTTTGCTCTTTGTGGGGTCCAACAGATGACAAAGAAGTGACCACGTCCTTACTGGGCAAAGAATTCCATGGAGATTTCAGGTGCTACGAAGCTAAACTCAACGCGGATCGGCGCACGCTGGGGCCCTAATCTGGACACTTGGCGACAAAGTCGGCGACAAATCGGGTGACTGTGATTGGCTGGTGCCAAGGTCAAGTGCGGCGTCGGCCAATCATGGCCACCGGATTTCCAGTTGATTATTTCGCCAAGAACCCAGATTAGTATTCAGCTCTCTTCTCCAACTTGCCGTGTGCGTTGATTTCCGACTTCGATAGACTTCGAGGAGTGCCATCAGCAATAGTGTACTCGGTTTTACCTTAAGTACGACGGCGGCCGACGTTGTAATGCAATGGAGTCAACAAAGCAGCACTAAAAATTTATCGTCACGGCGCTTGTTGTTTTGGTAAACTTTCACCGGTTAAAGCAATCACGCACAGAAGAAAGCAATCGCAGCGCGTGATTGTGATCACCGCTTGTGACCACGGGTGATCACCGCGCAAATGCAACCACCGCGCGTGGTTGATTTAGTTGGTGAAAGAATGTCCACAAAGCCAACAAGCGCCGCGACGATGCACTTTTGGTTCTGCTTGGTTTTCGGCTTCATTGCATCGTATCGTCGGCCGCGGTCATACTTAAAGTGAAATGGAGTATAGAACAACTCAACTCTCTGACGTCACGCGGCTGCGGTGGCGCTGCTGTGGGCACTGCGCATGCGCAGACGCTTCGCCTCGGGCAAATCTGGCTTCTGCGCACGCGCAGTGCCCACACCCGGTGTGGACAAACGCGGTCGTGTTTGGAAACAGATTACAGCCACCATTGCTGACCTTCTCTAGGCTTGCACAGATGTCGAGCCACAGCAAAGCGGGCGTTGACGAGCTTCCACAAAGTGGCAATGCTGGGGAGAAGGACACGGTAGAATCCAAAATGGCAATAACGTGCCCCGCTGTGTTCAGGATGAGGTAAAGTAAACGTGACGAGAGGACACAACAATTGTAGGTCGGTTATGGCTGCGCCCATGCACAGCTGCCGCAAAGCGTCTACGCACGTTGTGGGAAGCCGAGGAGGACGACGGCGCGCGAGGGGCAGGAGCGGTGGCCGGCGGCCCAGTGCGCGTGACGGAGTGCACGTGAGATTCCGCCAGGCACTGGGGCAAGACACGGACGAGGACTGCAACGGCAAGGCACAGCGACCAGCCGAAACAGTAAAGTGATTTGAATTCATTCTTGCTCGTGTGACTTCTTGGGAGGGCGGACCAGGCAGGGACCGATTGGGCAGCAGTATAGTAGAGCGACCCACACAACTGGCGCCCAACGTGGGGCCCGATTGGTCTGCTGCTTGTTCTGTTCGTCCCGGGGAGTCACACAGATCTATTGAGCGTTCAGCGTGGTGTAGAAGGGTAAACGCTAACGATGCCCCCCAAGACGAGGTCGACCCCCAATAGGGACGAGGACGACTCGTCTGAGAGCGGAACTCAGGAACCGACTGACGCTGCGGGGGCCGGAGAAGGCTCTAGTACGCGAGCATCTCCAGATGCTGGGATTTTACCACCAGCTCCAGCTGGAGGCGCGGCAGATATCGGCGAGTTTATGCGCGCCATGACGGCGATGATGGAGACGTTCTCGCGACAAATCGCGACGACTCCAGGAGTCGCGAGTGCCGCGCCTATGTCTCTGCCCCGACCGCGGTTGTCCGTACCGACGCCGACCTACGCGGGATATTCCGACGGGAAATCGGTCCACGATTTCTTACAGGACCTAGACGCGTATGTAGCCGCGTTGGGAGCATCAGACGAAACGGCCTTGGTGCAGATCGTGCCAATCGCGTTAACGGGCGACGCGTCGCGCTGGAGACGGTTGCAACGACCGTTTCTATCGATGGCGGACTTCCGGACGCGGTTTAGGGAGGAATTTTTGCCCCCTGATTACGAGATGCGGATTAGGGACGAACTAGCTAATCGCACTCAGCACCCCGACGAGAGCCTCGTGGAGTACGTTCGCGCGCTCCAGGAGCTCTACTCGAGGGCCGAACCATCCGCGTCTGACGCAGAGAAGGTAGCTAGAGCGATACGGCAATGTCACCCTAGATTCAAAGCCTATCTGCGCGGACGGGATTTCGCGGATCTGGAGACACTTGCCAGAGAGGCGCGAACGGTCCAAGCGGGCTTGCTCGCTGAGCTGCAGTACCGCCCCCCTCCGAGGGCCGAGGAGTCCCTAGAGCCAAGATGCGCGTGGGCAGGACGCGCCGCAGACACTCACATTGAGTCGCGGACAGCGTATACGGCCGTTACAGAGCGCGGTCACGGGGTAACTATAACGCCCCGGGCTTTGGACCCCTTCGCTTACGAGCAAAGGCGCAGGGCAGCCAACGCAAACTCGGCCCGAGTGCAGACCCGTAGGGGTGGCGCAGTGGTCAACCACCGCAGAGGCGCGACTGGTCACGACAGTCGCGGGAATCATGACTCACCGCGGTTTGCCACAGATGAAGTGTCGCGTGAGAGTAACGATGGACAGGTTGCGCGTAACGACCGGCCACAAGTCAGGTGTTACAACTGTCACCGTCTTGGGCACATCAGGCGGCATTGCACGTGGGTAGCGTCTGGTTCTCAGGGTTCCCAGGGAAACGCCAGAGGCCGGCGCCACTAATCAGGTCCTCTGAGTCGAGGTTGCCGGCCGCTGCCGAGGCCCAGTATCAGTGTGCCGACAGGGCGGAAATTGTGGCCGGCGACCGCGTGGCGATGGCCCCGTCGGCGTGTCGGGCTCAGAGCACGACACCTGAGAAGGGCCCGTACGTGCGTGTAGAGATCGGTGGTAGAGAATATTCGGCACTAATTGACACCGGTTCTACCCTTTCTCTAATTGGCGATAATGTGTACGAGGACTGCCGTAACAGGAACCTTTGCGCGCGGAAACTTGTAACTCCGCTGCGTTTAGCGACAGGATTGGCCGAAGCGCAAGGGGCGATCCGCCTTCACCTTGGCCTTGACGGCAGACGAAGGAGGCAACGCTTCGTTTACTTGCCCGGTATGTCGATTCCTGTTATTTTGGGGCAGGACTTCGTCTGTCGTGAGGGCATAATCCTGGACTTGAGGAACAACGGGTATCGTTATCATGCGTTTTCTCCTCTTATTCCCTTTGTTGCCCCATCATCTCTGGTGCAGGGAATGGAACGTTCGCTCGCTGCGTCACACCAGGAGCAGGTATTAGCTGCGCGAGTCGTGCCCGGGAACGTCGAAATGATAATTGCGTCTTTCGATGGGCCCGCCGACCAACGGCGGATGCTAGCGAACGCCTTGTCCCAACACGCAGCTATGTTTACCGAGAGACCGGGGCTTACGACTGTTTTACAACATAAGATAGATACAGGAGACGCCAGGCCGTGGGGGTGTAATCCTAGACCACTAAGCGTACATAAACGGGCCCTCCTAGACGCGGCTCTCGACGAGATGCTGGACACAGGGGCGGTGCGGCCATCGCAGAGTCCCTGGGCGTTTCCAGTAGTTTTGGCGCCAAAGAAAGACGGCACGTGAGATTCCGCCAGGCACTGGGGCAAGACACGGACGAGGACTGCAACGGCAAGGCACAGCGACCAGCCGAAACAGTAAAGTGATTTGAATTCATTCTTGCTCGTGTGACTTCTTGGGAGGGCGGACCAGGCAGGGACCGATTGGGCAGCAGTATAGTAGAGCGACCCACACAACTGTGGTTTTAATATTTAATTTTTATTTAATTTATTTTTTATTTATTTAATTTTTTTTTTAAATTAAATTAAATTTATTATTTAATTAATAAATTTATAAATTTTATATTAATATTTTTAATATTAATTTTTTTTTATTAATTTTAATTAATTAAAATTAATTAAATTAAATTAATTAAAAAAATTAATTTTTTAATATTAATTTTATATTAATATTAATAAATATAAATTAAATAAATTAAAAATAATTTATTTAATTAAAAAAAAATAATTTAACATAAAACCACATTTTAATGTGGGGTTTCTTTACGGAGGTCCCTCTACTATTAATAATCCCGCCCGATCGGTATGCGCTCCGCCCGTCACCCAGGGAGTGACATACAGCAACGAGAAGACAGCGAATGGGTTTACTGTACCTCTCGGTTGCCCGTCGTCGAGAACCGGTAGTCCGGGCCTCCCGGCCCTTGTTGTCGCCCGTCGATCAGAGCTCACAGTCCGGGTCCGTGTCCAGGCCTGCGGATCGCCTTTCCCACGCCAGCGCTGCGTAGGCTGTCTGTCCCGGGCTATCAATGCCCGGGTCTCGCTGCTGAACCACCCCGGGATCGTCATAGCCCAGGTCATATGGCCCGGGCTTGCCGTTTCCACTGGTCTTGCTCCAGACCTCGCTGGTGGACCGCTCCAGGGTTCGATGGGCCAGGTCAGGCAGCCCCGGCTCCGTCGTTCTTGTCCAGCTTCCAGCCTCGCTCAGCACGCAATGTCTCGTGCCAGCCCGTGTCTTCTCCGCCGGCCGCCTGTCACGTGCTCTCTGCCTCGTCCTTCAATCTCGGCTCCCACACTTTCCCCCCCTCAAGGCCCGGACTTCGGGGGACTTCATGGGCTTCAGGGAGCCGGGGAGCTTCATGGGCGGCCGCTGTTGCTGTTGCTGGAGTGGCCACGTTGCAGCGTCCGAAAGCGGCGTAGGTGGTGGTGGCTAGCGAAGCCGGCAGACAATGCCGACCTGTCTGTCGCTCGCTGTCCCACTCACCGCGATGCAGCAGGGGGCTTGCTCTAAGCTGGTCCGGCCGACGCAGACGGACTTGCCCCGTTCCGCTTAGAGGTCACAGCGGGCTTAGAACTGCCCGCCTGAACCGTTCGTCAGACCGAACAACTGTCAGCCACCCTGAGCACTTGGGAAAACGAATGGTCCTGTCTTCCCTCCCGGTGGGCTTCCTGGGTTACGCCGTCTGTATACGGCCATCTTTCCAAGAAGCTATTCTGCGCAGAACAAACTGTAAAAACAACACACAGCGAACAAATACTCTGTCGCAGATTGTGGCAGCGGCCATAGCCCCTACCGCCACATAGCTTGCCGACGGGTTCGTGTACCATGCGGCCAACTCAGCAAGTCTGCATTCCAGAGCTCGCTCCTGGGTCGCCAAGAACAGGGGATTTCTTGTGTCCTACCGCAATCTCATGTTATACGTCTTCCCCATCGCGACAACGGTAATATCCTTTCAAGTCAGCGATGTGAACCGGGCAAGCCTCCTCGTTTTTATCTCGCCGAGTAAGCCTTGAGTAAGACACGACGCACGCGTCTTTGTACCTCGGGTGCCCTTCTCACCTCGGAGCAAGCGATGCGGCAAAACCACTAGCTGCGTTGCTCAACGCGTGAGCTTCCTTCAGAATAGGTAACGATCATGTAAACCTAGTTCATCTTTTGCGCAAGCGAAGGGATCCAAAGCCTGTGGCGGGACGGCCAAATACCATACCCGCCATTCCGCAACGGCTACATATACCATGTGCTACTCGATGTAAGCGCCAGCGCCCCATTCCGTCCACGTGCATACGAGCTCTAGGGACTGCTCGGTCCTCGGAGGGGGCGGTAGCTCAGCGAGCAAGCCCGCTTAAACCGTTCACGCCTCAAGGCAAGCTGGACAACTACAAGCCACCTAAATGTCTACCGCCTCATCCCCGGCCAGGTCGTGAAGCGACATAACTTATCAAAAGTCTTGCTGTCACTGCCACGACCGGCCAGAGTGAAGCCGAAAAAGTATCCCATAAAACATTTCGTAGCTTTCTCGGAACGACCCCCCTCAAGGGAGAGTCGTCCCTCTGCCCTTCGTCGGTTGTTGGAGTGACGCGAAACAACTAGCCGTCTTGGCCCAGCGGTTACAAATCATACTGCTCCTTAACTCGCCTGCCAGCGTTCCCGGTGTCAACTGCGATTTACGTCAGTTTGTCCAACACCCGCTGACAATCTCGTCCGCCAGTGTTCCCGGTGTCGACTGCAATTCCCGCAATCTTTCCGACACCCACTGACAAAACCCCATCTGCACCCCGGGCCTCGACAAGCGCTTGCTTGCCTACCGCTTCACTCCAAGCCTAAATCCTAAATATGGAATAAGTCCTGGCTGTGTTCCCTCCTGCCAGTCGCTATCCTGCCTTCCAGTGAACCTGCCGTGCCTCTCGTCTGCCTCCGTAGACGACGTTCTTACATCTTAACCGCGCTCCTCGTGTTCCACCCGGTTGCGACACCTTCTGCCAACCACTATTCCGGGGTACCCGAGAAAGCGCGTCCACAACCTCGTCCTTCGAGACCTTTAAGTACTCGATTCAAGGAGACACCTGCTGAGCTCTGCTGTGAGACAAGTCACCAAAATTCCAACATACTTTGTCTCAACGGGCATCGTAAGCGTTAGTGAACTACCCGCTTAACGAATCCATGGGACTCCTTGGGGACGATTAGAAGCAGAGGCATTCCGAACGGGCCCCACGTTGGATGCGCCATTTTAATGTGGGATTATTTACGGAGCTCCCTTTACTAATAATCCCGCCCGATCGGTATGCCTTCCGCCCGTCACCCAGGGAATCACACATTGCAACGACATGACAGCGTGGTGAAAACCCTCGCGCCTCCAAGCGAATACATTATAGACTTAATGAGGTCACTAGAAGGGACGCGTATCCTTTTCCCTCTATTGAGTCTATAATGTATTCGCTTGGAGGCGCGAGGGTTTTCACCACGCTGGATTGTAGCAGGGGCTTTCTCCAGATCCAGGTGGCGCCAGACGATGTCCAAAAGACGGCGTTCACCTGTTACAGGGGGTTATTTGAGTTTACGCGTCTTCCGTTTGGGTTGTCGAACTCGCCGTCGAGTTTCCAACGGCTCATGGACATCGTGCTGGGCGATGCGAAATTTAACTTCGCCATGGCCTACATGGATGACGTTGTGGTATTCTCCAAGTCGTTCAAAGAGCACCTAACTCATCTCGAGATCGTCTTAAGGCGAATGAGTGAGGCCGGTCTAACAATTAATCCAAAAAAGGTGCAACTGGCCGCCTCAAAGGTAAATCTTTTGGGCTTTGTCGTAGACAATGGTACCTTGAAGCCGAACGATGAGAAATTGAGGGCCATTCTCGATTATCCACCACCGCACGATGTAAAGAGCCTTCAAAGGTTTCTGGGGATGGTTGGCTTTTACCGGCAGTTCATCCCGATGTGCGCGGAGCTGGCGCGGCCATTGAATTTGCTGCTCCGGAAAGGCTCGAGGTGGGTGTGGGGTCCAGAGCAGGGTGCTGCCTTCTCGTCTCTCGCGAGGGCAATAGCAAGCACCGCTAGCCTTCGGTTACCAGATCTTAATCGGCATTTTGTTGTGCAGACAGATGCGAGCGACTACGGTGTCGGAGCAGTATTGCTACAGGAGCACGATGGACAGTTGCGCCCTGTGGCATTCGCTAGTCGAACGCTCACACCGTCGGAACGCAATTACAGCGTGACGGAAAAGGAGGGGTTGGCCGTCATGTTTGCTCTGAAGAAGTTCGACCTCTATTTAGACGGTACGACTTTCGTTATTCAGACTGATCACGCAGCACTTACCTGGATTCAGAGGCTAAAAGAGCCCGCGGGAAGGCTGGCCCGCTGGGTACTAACCTTGCAGCGCTACTCGTACACGGTTGAGTACCGAAAGGGATCGACCAACAAGGTCGCGGATGCGCTCTCTCGGGCGCCCCAGGATGGTGGTTGGGAGGAGGTGACGCAACCAGAGTGTAACGAGAAGCGCGGGAAGAACAGGAGAATGTCTCCGGATGCAGGGGTGAGGTCCCTCACGGACGGTTGGGAGGAGGCGAAGCAACCGGCACTCGTAGCAGCCTTAGCGCGCGGCACGAAGGAGCAAAGGATCGTCGCTTGGGGTGAAGTGGTCAGCAAGGAAGAGCTTGTCGAGGCCCAGAAAGCAGATGGTTTTTGCCAGCGGGTGTTGGGTAAACTGGCTGAAATTGCGGTCGACACCGGGAAGGCTGGCGGTCGAGTTAATGATCAATTTGATTCATATCTGCTGGGCGAAGACGGCTTATTGCTTCGCTACATCCCAACGATCGATGAAGGGGAGAGTAATGAGTCTCCCTTCAGGGTGGTGATTCCCAGGAAGCTACGGAAGAGGTTTATCGGGTACTTCCACGACTCGGCTCTGGCAGGTCATGGCAGTGGCAGCAAGACTTTTCATAAGTTATGCCGCGCCGCGACCTGGCCGGGGATGAGGCAAGACGCACTCCGATACGCCCGCAGCTGTCCAGCCTGCCAGAAAGCGAAGCCCAGAGGGGGCAAGCCTCCGGGCTTGATGCAGTCGGTGGAGAGTCACTACCCGTGGGAGATCGTCGCTTGCGACATCATCGGCCCACTGCCGAGAAGTCCGCGGGGAAACCAGTACCTCTTGGTTATTACCGATCATTTCTCAAAGTGGGCAGAGCTGTACCCACTGAGGAAGCTGGTTTCAGAGCGGATCTGGGAAAAGTTACTGGATACTTTCCTACGCTTCGGCACACCCAGGTGTCTCATTAGTGATAACGCTAGTTATTTTACTAGTAAAGTGTTCGTGGACTCCTGCTTGGCGCTGAACATAAAGCACAAGAGGACAACACCGTACCATCCCCAAGCCAATATCACTGAGCGTGTGAATCGGAATATCAAAAGCATGCTGATCGCGCTAACGGAGAGACACCGAGACTGGGATGAGCACATCGCTGAGATGGGTTTTGCCATCCGGAATACTGTGAACAGATCGACTGGTTTCACGCCAGCGTTTCTGAACCTGGGTAAAGAGATCCCGTCTCCGCTGGAGAACGAGTTACGGAGCAACCAAGGAACACCAGGACGCCCGCTCTCTAGGTATGCGGAACAGCTAACGAACCGCTTGTCTGGGGCGCTGCACGATGCTAGAGAGAATCTTGATGCCGCAAGGATCGAGCAAGCGGCGCAGTATGACAGGAGCCATAGGCACTTGGAATTCAAGGTTGGTGACTTGGTCCTGAGAAGAACCCACCCTCTGAGTAACGCAGCTAGCGGTTTCGCCGCATCGCTTGCTCACAGATGGGAAGGGCCCTATGAGGTAAAGACGCGAATGTCACGGCTTACTTATAAACTCACTCGGTGTGATACAAATGAGGAGTCGGGTCCAGTTCACATCGCGGACTTGAAGGGGTATTACCGTCGCGATGGGGAACATAGTGAATGAAAACTACCGCCGCCGCCACATTCGGCCACAGAAAGTGATGATTTTCCGGTGTCTGACAGTGTTCTTTCTACACAGGATGCCTCCTTGGAGAAACCGCCCCAGGGGGCCATACCCAGGAGGCCCACCGGACGGGCCAGGCCCCGGGGCGGCTGGACCCCAGTGGTCCGGTCGACCAAACCCTCGGGGCGGCCGCCCAGGGAGGCGTCAACACCGGGGATGGCCGAACGGCGGAGCGGGCCAGCGCCGCCCGGGCTCCGCAGGTACCGCGAGCCCGGCAGCCGGCAGGCCTGCGCGGCACGGGGCGGGGCCGTCCGCAGCAACATCGCGGCACCAGGCAGGGCCGTCCGCGACGGAGCCCCCGCACCACGGAGCGGGTCCGTCTACGACCGGGGGACCTGCCTGGAGTCGGCCCCCCTGCCACACCGTGGCCACGTGGACGGCGTGGGAGGAAGGAGGGGCGGTCCACTTCGTTTCCCGCCGGCGTTGGAAGCATCAACCCAGACCAACGCCTGGCCAGCCCGACCACCAAGTCCCACTCCCGTTCCGTGGCCACACGCAGCCGGCGGCGCCACGGGTCTTGGGAGCGCCTGACACCTGCTGGCTGTGCGGGGTCCCCATAATACATCTGGAAACCCACGAAGCAGGTCGACTCCATGCTGACCTGCTGGAGGCACAGCCCCTCCCGGACCACGTGGCGGCAGCGGTCCAGACCCTGAGGGCAAGCCGCCCGGACCTCCTGGCTCCCGCTGCCTTGGCCTCCGTTCAGCCAGCCCGGCCTCCCGAAAACCGTGCCACCGCACCGGCTGCCGCAGCCGCCGCCATCGAACCCGCCACCACGACGGCCCCCACAACACCGGCCGCCACCACATCCTGCGGGCCAAGTCATCGGGCCAGTGTCGTGTACCAGCCCCCTCCGTCCCCCTCGACTTCCGACGACGCCATCATGGCCGAGGTAGAACAACTCCTCGGCCAAAACCAGTGAGCACCCGGGGCCCCCCCGAAGACCGGGCCTTGAGGGGGGGGAAGTGTGGGAAGCCGAGGAGGACGACGGCGCGCGAGGGGCAGGAGCGGTGGCCGGCGGCCCAGTGCGCGTGACGGAGTGCACGTGAGATTCCGCCAGGCACTGGGGCAAGACACGGACGAGGACTGCAACGGCAAGGCACAGCGACCAGCCGAAACAGTAAAGTGATTTGAATTCATTCTTGCTCGTGTGACTTCTTGGGAGGGCGGACCAGGCAGGGACCGATTGGGCAGCAGTATAGTAGAGCGACCCACAACGTTTGTAAGCATGGTGTACCGACGGATGCCCCACGGGTTCAAGCACGCGCGGCATGCGCATGGAGGTGGCTTTGGCAGGATTACAATTTCACGTGCTTCCTCATACGAGAATAAACATGGCGGCGGCGAGATGACCTGTTTGCGATCGTCTACAGCATCGCCTGTCCATTTTGGTTGTCCCAGTTCCGATGCTCTACACTAAACAAAATCTGGTTGTAACATTACTCTTTGGGGTTCTTCGGCTTGTCCATAATTTTCTCTCTAAAAAAGTTATTTTCAGCACCCCCTTAATAGGATCTTTGTAAAAAAACCTATAAGAAGCTCTTTTTTACGTAAAAGTTTTTTGTAAAAAAAATCTTGAGAAGGTTATTTTTAGCTCTTTTTATAAAAGAGTTCCTTATGGAAAACCATTCAAAGGTTATTTTATGAACTTTTTTAAGAAACAGTTCTTCATTAAGAAGTTTTGAGAAGTTCTTATCAGCTATAATTAGAATGCAATTAATTTCAAAGGTGCAAGCGAGCTGGACAAGAATGATGAAAATAATCCCTGGAGAAGGGGAACAAGGGGGACAGAGGACAAACACTGGCGGCTGATAAAATCCGTTTGCTCTACTGACGTCTAACCCCTGGGTAGCTCAGTTGGATTCTTCTTCCGGCAGCGATAGCAGACGGACGTCGAGTCATGCGCTCCGCAGGGGCGGTTACATCGGCCGTTTCTGGCCGTGGTACTTCTGCTGCAGATAACGCGAGGGAAACTGTAAACGATTATCAGGTTATGCTGCCATCCCTGCCCGCTGGATACATCGCGACGAACGCGGTGTTTTTACACTGCGATGTGAAGAAACGCCCCTACCGCATACAGGACTTCAGACAAGAGCTGGAAAAACTGGACATAATGCAAGACTTGGCATCAGCAGGTGCGTACCAGATGAACCATGTGTGGATGTTGAGACTGCATTCCTTAGCTGCGAAGCAAAAGCTGGTGAACGCGAAAGAACTCGTGGTGAAGGGAGGGAAGTGCCTCGTGCTAGACCCGGTGAGCAATGAAGTCAAGCTAAAACTTCACTGGGTGCCATATGATGTACCAAACTTCAAAGTGCAAAAGGAGCTGGAAAAATTCGGGAAGGTGTCCAGTATAACCAGGGAGCGCTTCAGAGAACAAGGTTTTGAAAACGTCGAGTCAAACACCCGTCTCGTGCAAATGACTCTTCATGAGGGTATGACGGTCGACAAAATTCCCCACGAAGTGCGACTGGAGGGATACAGAGTCCTGGTCCTGGTGCCAGGGAGAGCACCTCCGTGCCTGCGCTGCAGACGAACCGGGCACATCCGGCGAGAATGTCGCGTTCCCCTATGCACCGACTGCAACCGTTTCGGACATGCGACGGAGGAATGCGTGACAACGTATGCTTCCATCGCTCGGGACCGCAAGGAGCAGGATGAGTCGGAGATGTTCATGGACGCAACCGAGGCAGAGGAAGCTGCAGAGACCGCTGCACCGGAAGCGCCAGACGACACGCCAAAAAGGCCGGACACTGGAGCGGGGAACGACGATGGAGCAGAGGCGTCCCACGACGGAACCTCCGCGTTCACAAAGCACCGGAATGACAAAAATGACATCCGTGAATACCCTCACGCAAAAAAGACAGCGTCGAAGGAAACCTCCATCTGTACAGCGGTCGACGGAGACCAGCGCCAGCAGTTCTATCCAAGCACCGGGCACCATGAGCCTATGAACGAGACCGGCCCGACAAGGGAAAGTCAGCTGGACCGACCTTCCGTCCCGGACGCGCCTGGCGAAGTGGAGCAAGATTCAACGTCGTGGAAAACTCAAGGACCTAAGAAAGCTCGCCTTGTGTTCAAACCTCGGACGCCCCCAGACGAACGCAGTAAGAAAAACTCACAGTGACGCGTAGCGAATTGCGCATTAGAAAGTGCAACGGTTTTTGACCCTTGTAGAGGGGAAACGCTTGCCTATTAGTTTAAAACAAACGCGTAAGACTATGTTTGCATGTCTTGAGCCTCTCCGTTTTGCGACTTTAAATGTGCCTGGACTTAACTCGAAGAAGAAACAGTACCAACTGCAGCGTCTAGTATGGGAGCAAGAGCTAGATATTCTGGCATTGCAGGAAACAAAAATGGAAAACAGTGACCACATTGAACAAGCACTGAAACCTTTCCTTCGCTGCTACGAGGTTTGCGTAAGTCACTCTGTTGGAGCGTCCGCTGGATGTTTCTTATTTCTTAAAAAGTCTAAACAGCTTAACGTTTCCAGCGTTATCACAGATGATCAAGGCAGGCTCATAATCTGTGATTTGAAGTGTCTAAATCAAGGAGTGCGTGTAATATGTTTGTACGCGCCTAATAAGGTTAGCGAAAGAGTCTTACTTTTTCAGTTTTTGGAGCAATATCTACAGTGCGACAAGGTTATTGTGTTTTGGGGGGATTTTAATTGTGTATGTAGCGACGAGGACAGGGTATGTGCCAAGAAAAATTTCGATCGGAGTGCTACAGTTTTGAATGACCTGATAAATGAATATAAATTAGAAGACGTAGCCCATCTCCAGAATTCGGGGAAAGAATTTCGTTTTACCCATTTCCAGCAGTCGTCCCACGCGCGTTTGGATAGGATTTATGTTTCGGCAGAGATATGCAATATCGTCTCAGACTATCACGTGAAACCGCTCTTTTTTAGCGATCACTCTCTTGTCACGATTACGTTGGGGTGCGGAAAGAAGAGGGCACCAAATTTCAAATGGGAGCTATGGAAATTAAATGTCAATTTGTTGAATGACGAGACTTTCTGTAAAGGAGTAAAAGAAGCTTTTGAGGCGGTACTCGCAGATAATACCATGAGTTGCATGGAAATGTGGGAATACTTTAAGCAAGAAGTTAAATCACGGGCTATAGAAAGGTCGTCTGTTTTAAAGTTTCACGGCAAAAACGAAGAGAGGATGATGAGCAAATATTTGCTTAACCTACTGCAGGACGAACAAAAACATCCCGGTCTGCATTACTCGGCGATTAAAGAAGCGCAAGCAAGACTTGACGGCTTTCACCAAGAACGCTATCGCGGTGCGATAGTCCGAGCAAGAGCACGCAAATTTCTTTTGGGGGAACAGCCCACTAGCCGCGCCTTGGCGGATGAAAGGAAGTACGCTTTAGATAAAGAAATCACCGCCGTTGAGCATCAAGGTGTTATCAGCACTGACAAAGATATGATTGAACTCGCTTTCGTCAAGTATTACGAGCAGCTTTTTGGAGGCCGGGATATGCCGACGAGTATGACAGATATTAGGTCGATGCTTCTGGAAGCACCCGAGTTATCAAACGAGGAAAAAGAGTGGCTCGAGGAACCTATCACGTTGAGTGAAGTAGAAAACGCGATTGACGGCTTAGCGTCACACAAGACACCTGGCCCGGATGGTCTTGGAGGAGAGTTTTACCAGAAATTTAAAAACGACCTGTCTCCGTTTCTCCTCAGGGTAGTACATGAAGCGTATGATTTTCAAACTTTGCCTCCATCGTTCCTTCGGTCACACACAGTGCTAATTCCCAAATCCGATGATATAAGTGTGCGACAGCGTGTAACTGGTTATAGACCTATAGCACTTTCTAATATTGACTATAAAATGTTTGCCAGAATTCTTGCTGGACGAATTCAGCATGTGATTTGCGGGCTGGTCGGAACACACCAGACCTGTGGAATTAAAGGCAGGTCTATCCAGACAAACATTCACGTGGCGCGGACTATTTTGGAAAGCTCTTCAGCTGAAAGAAGTTCAATTGCAATGCTGCAAATTGATTTAGCAAAGGCATTCGACAAGGTGTGTCACGACGTTCTTTGGGAGGTTTTGGACCGGGCTAATGTGGGAAAAATTATAATCGAAGGTGTTAAAATGGCTTATAAGGGGTGCACGACGAAATTAATTATAAACAATTCATTGTCTCCCGCTATAAATGTTTTTTCTTCGGTACGCCAAGGCTGCCCAATGTCGCCTTTATTGTTTTCTCTTTATTTGGAACCATTGTGTTTAAGTATTATTCGGTCGAAACAAGTTCAAGGTTTTCGAATGGGTGACGTAGAAACTAAGGTGCTAGCGTATGCAGATGACATTGCTGTGTTCTGTAGTAACAAAGAGAGTGTGGCTAGTGTTTTAGAACTGTGTACACAATTTTGCGAAGCAACCGGTGCCGTTGTTAATGTTGACAAATGTAATGGTGCCTGGTACGGTGAGTGGGATACCACGCCTCAATATTTTAGAGGTGTTAAATGGAGCTGCGTTCCGAGCAAATACCTTGGAACCCCACTACAATATATGCAAACTAATTCAGAATATTGGGCGGACGTTGTTGAGGATTTAAGAAAGCGGGCAACCAAATGGTGTGGCCGCGACATGTCGATATTTGCTAGGGCCACTGTCTGCAATGTTTTTCTAATCGCCAAGTTATGGTATGTACTACAAGTCCTACACTGTGCACGAACTAGTATACAAAAAATGCATAGAGTGTTTGCTGTTTTCATATGGAAAAGCACGGGGGAACCCATGAGACGCGATAACCTCTTTCGTCCAGTGTCAAAAGGAGGACTCGGTTTGTCCCACCTATTTGTCCGACAAATTGTTTCACGTTTTCTTTTCTTGAGAAATCAAAAACATCCCCTTTTGCAAGTAATGTTTCAGACAAGAATAGCTCCTCACTTGCCTTCCGTTCTTGTTTCTTCTACCATAGGCCTCCCCGCTAGGAAGGTCGGTTTTGTGAAGGAGGTGGTGAATGCCTTAGAATTCTTAATGGCGCGTTACTCGCGGGAGTATTTGTTCAGTGTCACCAGAAAAAAGTTGACCAAAGATCTAATTGATAGTCTCTTTCCCGCTCCGTTGTACAGAACTTTGTTCATTAACATGCCTGGGGATGATGTCTTGGTTCGCGTAAAGAAGATGTGGATCCCCCCAGCGGCGAAATCCTTCTTTTTCCGGCTGCACAGTGCCACACTGCCAGTTAAAGTATGGATGGCTGAGAGAGGTATGTTTTTACCTTGGGGTGCTAACTGTCTACTGTGCAAGCAACCTGAGACAGTTGACCACGTATTCATAGACTGCTGGGACGCAATCATGTTCTGGGACGTCCTAAAGCGCACCATAAAGAAGGACATAGATATAACATCACATTCTATTCGGTTCCTCCCTGTTAACAAACATGAGAGTGTCCCGCTCGATATGATCATGGTGTTAAGTTTGTTTGCTTTGTGGAAATCTCGTATGGATGTCCGCCACGCAGTGGAGAAATCAAAATCTGCTCCACAGTATTTCACTGAACTTGTTACTCAGGTGAAAAGTGTATTTGAGTGTACGGACGCAACGCCTGACTGGGCAAACCTGTTGCATGTGCTGTTGTGTATGAAGGATTTTTAACTCTACAGCTGCCCAAAAGATCTGGGTAGTCTGTTTTTAGCACTGAATAAAGAAAAAAAAAACTGGTTAGCTCAGTTGGTAGAGCGCTCCACCTGTAATGGAGAGGTCCCGGGTTCGATACCCGGACCAGGCGGATTTTTTCGGTCGCGCACCAGTCACCTAGCTGTTTTTGGAGATTGGTGTTTGTCCTCTGTCCCCCTTGTTCCCCTTCTCCAGGGATTATTTTCATCATTCTTGTCCAGCTCGCTTGCACCTTTGCAATTAATTGCATTCTAATTATAACCTTAAAATTGCAAGCTTCACCCTTGTTGGTGTTAGACTGGTGGCGGCTGATAAAATCCGTTTGCTCTACTGACGTCTAACCCCTGGTTAGCTCAGTTGGTAGAGCGCTCCACCTGTAATGGAGAGGTCCCGGGTTCGATACCCGGACCAGGCGGATTTTTTCGGTCGCGCACCAGTCACCTAGCTGTGTTTGGAGATTGGTGTTTGTCCTCTGTCCCCCTTTGTTCCCCTTCTCCAGGGATTATTTTCATCATTCTTATCAGCTCATTTTTTGATGAATCATGCCATCATAAAGTACATGAGTTCTACCTTTTTAGGAAAAACTTCTCTTTATAAAGAATTCTTGAGGAGTTCTTTTAACTTCTTCCAATAGTTCAGATCTTTTCGAGGAACACTTGAAGATATTTGAAACAGGAGACGACGAATAAAAAAGGGACATACACAAAACGTCTAAATTAGATGCGTGTTGTGGACCCTTACAAAAAATTGTTATGCTTTTCTGTTGAAAAGCTGTTGAAAACGTCAATAGAGGCTATAAAATGTAAACAGCTTTTCTGTTTAGTTTCTTTAGAATATTGACCCACTTTTCTAATCAAAGTCAACAGATTTCCCGTTATGCTTTTCTGTTGAAAAGCTGTTGAAAAAAGTCATCAGAGGATATAAAATGTCAAGAGCTTTTCATCTGACTTTCTCTAGCTGTTCTGTTGACTTCCTTTTAAATATTGGCCCACCTTGTAATAAGAAAGTCAACAGACTTCCTGTCGCCTCCAAGATGCTTTTTCTGCAGCTTTTCAACGGAAAAGCTACAGAAGATTAAAAAGAAATACAATTCTTTACAGCTTGGCTGTTCATGCAACAATGTTTTGGAAGCTTACTATGGCTTTCCACTCCTCCAAATTAGCTGAAACCAACTAAAGTAAAAAACACGCGAATTTTTTTTTCATATTTTTTAGTAAATGTGTTCCTGTGGTATTTGAAGTCACAACTACAGATTAGGAACGAACACACAGAAACACCACAAACACACACACATTAGGAACGAACACACAGCACTGAACGCCTGAATTTTCTTTATTTGCACTGAACACCTGAATCACAGACCCAATGACTGCACCAGAGCCTTATATAGCCTACATAATGAAGGTAACCATTTGGCCGGTGACTCCCTCACCACTTCTTAAGGTTCCAAGTATTTGAACTTCTCCTCGGGAGTCTGTCAAAGGAAAAACAGTCTTTCGAAGTTCGTGGACGATGTTTCTTGCTAAAAAGCATTGGTACTACTAATAATAATTCGGCGCAGTCGCTAAAAACAACATCCAAAAAAACGGCTCCTATAAGAAATTTTATGGCTTCTCTGCAGAGGACCACTCAGGACGAAGCGAGAAGGCAGTTTCTCCACTCTCAAATAGTTATTTTGCTTTCCTTGCTTGTTGACTATTCAATATGGTCATTAAAGTCACTCTGGTCACTTACACAGTCAGAACGGCAGGGCATGCCTTTCGAGCTCCTGGCCTCCACGACGGAAGGCCCCTTGCCTTCCGTCGTGCTTTGACGGGACGCGCGCGCTCGAGGTGCGTGAACGCCGAAGCGTTGTCAAGGGTAGTAGGCTCGCGCTGGAGGTGGGACAGCTGAAGCTGCTTCCAGTTCTCAGCTTGTCAGAGACTATTGAAAAACTTAGCAACTTTTCACATCTAGTCGAGGTGTACAATGTTCAATAAAAAGTCAACAGAAAGTCTGTTGCTTTTCTGATGACACTGGCTACAGAGAGTCAACAGAAAATTTTCAACGCGAAGTAAACAGAAGGTCTGCAGTCATTTTGATGACACTGTCAACAGAAAGTCAGCAGAAAAAAATCAACATAAAGTTAATAGAAAGTCAACAGCTTTTCTTTTGACTCAGGCTGAAGAAAATCATCAGAGAACTTTCAACGCAAAGTCAACAAACTTTCTGTTAACCATGTCAACAGAAAGTCAGCAGAAAAAAATCAACATAAAGTTAACAGAAAGTCCACAGCTTTTCTTTTGACTGAGGCTAAAGAAAATAATCAGAAAAGTTTCAACACAAAGTCAACAAACTTTCTGTTGACCATGTCAACAGAAAGTCAAAGTCAAAACGAAGTAATCAGAGTCAACAAGAAGTCAACACGTTTTCAATAAAATGTCAAAAATCATTTTTATAGGGGGATTCCCCCTTTTTTATGTGGTCTTGCGTCTCAAATCTCTGCAAAGGTGCCTCATAATGATTCACTTCTGAGAAAAAGAACTTAAAAAGAAGTCTTTCACAAACTGCCATTCATGTTAATTTTCTCGTGATTTGACGCTTCAAAAAGCCATTAAACCTTAGGATTTTTAATATCTCAAATACAGCCAAGACCATATTTGCAACAATAGGGTTTTTCGTCTAATGCAGTACCTCTATTAAAAATTGCTGGCCTCGATGGTGCTTCAGGAGCACATTTATAATTGCAGATTATGTTACGCTTGAGTATAGAGGAATAAGGCTATATTTGCAAAGAAAACAAGAGGTGCCCTAGAATTTCCAACTTATCACTGGCCATAGGTGAAATCAAAAGCATTTTACGAGCGAGCGCCTGGGCCGGTTTGCTCATCTTGCAGGAGGAATTTTTACATCACGTGACCAGCTCCATGGGGACAAGGAAGTACCTAGCGTCCCTGCCTAATGGCGGAGAGATCCGCATCGCTTCAAGCACAAAAGCCTAATTTTGCTCGCAGAAACTGATTGCAGGGACTTTCAATTGGAGTCTAATTGACCGCCTCTTTATACTGTAGGAGCGGCAGGTAAAGTTACGGCCAGGGAGAGCAAATAGGAGCCAAAATAAGGAAAAAACCACACGACATAAAAGCGGTAGCAGTATTTTTATATACCTCCGCCGGCGCCGCGCCTCGCGCCTTCTGTTGTGGTCGGAATGGAATTAATTATAATTAATTCCATTTCTTGATCCAAAGTCATTTTAGGTGTTTGCATTAGAGAGAGGGTTTGCGATGGTTGACGCCTGATTCATTTTTGCATTTGGTTGTGATCGTCTGCTATTCTAACTAAAATTCAACAAGTAATGTGTTAATATTACAAAACGATTGCCACAAGAAAATGTAAAGAGCTTTTTATCTCATTCCATGCAACTAAAAGTATGATCTCTTTTATTTCGGTTTTACTACTTTTTCAGACGTTTGACCTGCTGCCTTGCCTTTAGGATTTCGCTCAATCAATGTATCCACAACTGCTAGTCTTTTTTTTTAGCTTGTTTTTTGGATTTTTTTTAATTGCTACAACTGCAGTTTTTATTAGTCCTAAATAGGTGTCTCTTGTTAATGAAATGAATCGTAGCAAGTGCGTTATTTAAAGACAGATAAAATTGTAAATGCTGGGGAAAGGATGCTTGTTTCGGCGCCGCTTGTGTGAAAGCCATACTGATGCTGTTAGCTTGGTTTCCTTTTAATGAACATTATAAAATGATTGTATTAGCGCGTTAACTTGCGTTGATCTTTTTTTTCTTCTTCCCGGTGTTTCGATTGAACAGGTGGGACTAACAGTAAAAGCGTGTAAGGCGCAGTAGTGCAAGTGGATGATTTCCAAAAAAGGATCACAGTTAAAAAGTAAGACACGCGCAAAATGCAAAAAAAAAAAAAAGTCCCTAGCGCGATTTGAACCCGGAACTTTCACGCCACGACGACAAGTACCGGCGCTTTAACCTCTCGACCACAACAGAATTCTTTTTTTCTTTATTGCATGGAAGGATAAACATAAACCACTTATTCACAGTTCACGGGCATGGTTCAATGTCATTTGTTAAGTCAAAATTCTTTGATATCTATGAGACTACTAAACAAAGGTAACCATTCCGGAACTACCCCTTGAATGTCATACACACTTTTGATACGGGTTACAAGGTCAATGAAATGTAAGCGCACAGTCTTTGGGTACAAATTCTCATTTCTAATGTCAAGACGTGATTTTCACAGGCTGTATAACGCTACAAGCATCACCAGATCGAAAGGAAGAGTATCTTTAGAAGACACAAGAAGAAAACGAATCGTGTAAGTTGTAATATCATTGTCTTTCTTTAGTGTGCGCTGCAAAACGTCCCAAAAGAAAACCGCGTCCCAGCAGTGAATAAATACGTGTTCGACTGTTTCGGGCATTTTACATAATGTGCAGTCTACTGACCACGGAACATATAGGCCCTTTTACTGCAGCCATACCTTGGTAGGTAATACCGAACAGTGCAGTTTAAAAAAGAAAGTTTTTGCCGCCGGGGGATGCACATTTTTTTCACCCGGCGTAGTACATCTTGGTCAGGACCATCGCCGAACATAGTGCGATAAACTGGCGTTGGAAAGAGGACACTTACAATATCTCTTGTCAACTTCTTACGTGCTACAGATGTCAGATAGTCTCTTGAAAATCTTACTGACAGAAAGTGGTAAGCATCAACTACTTCCTTTAGGTATCCTACCAAAGCACATGTTTGATATCCCGTGGAGGATACAATCAAGTCCGTAAGAAAGCATCCCAGCTTGTTCTGAATGACATCTCGAAGAAAAGGTAGTTCCTGGTCTCGTAAGAAAAGAAATCGCGAAACCAATTGGCGAATAAACAAATGAGGAAGGCCTAGTCCCCCCTCTGATACACGTCGAAACAAGTTATCACGACGCATGGGTTCCCAGGAGGACTTCCAGACAAGAGCACTAAACACCCTGTGCAACTTCTGTATATTTATCCTTGCACAGTGCAGTACTTGGAGGACATACCACAACTTCGCCGATAAAAAAATGTTGCAGACTGTCGAACGTGCAAAAATGGACAACTTTTTGTGGGTCCAGTTCTTGGCTCGTTTCTCCAAGCCAGTCGCAATTCCGGACCAGTAAGACCTGCTATTCTGGAAGTGCCTCAAGGGCACACCTAGGTAGTCACACGGAGTGCAACTCCACTGGATGCCTTCGTATTGTTCTGGCATCGTGGCCCAAGCTCCATGCCAGAAACCTCGGCACTTTTCTAGGTTCACTGAGGCTCCAGTGGCCTCGCAAAACCTGTGTGTGAGTTCCATAGCATGGGACACACTGTTCTTGTCTTTGCAGAAGTAAGCGACATCATCTGCATACGCCAGTACTTTGACTTCGGTGTTGCACAGGGTGAAGCCATGAAGTTTCTCACTTCTCAGTATACTTTGGCATAAGGGTTCAAGATATAAAGTGAAAAGTAAAGGCGATAAGGGACAGCCCTGTCGAACTGAGGAACGGACTGGGATACTTGCTGTGACTTCGTTATTTATGACTAAGCGTGTGGAACAGTTACTGTAAGACATTTGTACACCTTGAAGTAGAATATCCCCAACACCAATATGAGACAAAATTTTGAAAAGAACATAATGACTGACACGGTCGAAAGCTTTCGCCAGATCAACTTGGACCATTGCAATCTGATCACTACTGTTGGTCACACACTCTAACATACTTCTCGCAATGTGTACACTTGTTTGAATGGCCCGTCCACGAATCCCGCAAGTCTGGTGATCTCCAACGAGACCGCAAATGACACTTTGTAATCTATTTGTCAGGAGTTTAGCAAAAATCTTATAATCCACATTACATAACGTTATGGGCCGATAGCCGGTCACTTGTAATAGTTTGTGTTTGTCCTCGGTTTTGGGAATAAGTATAGACCTTTTCCGTGTAATCTCGTCCCCAGTCACCTAATAGGCGTATCCGGTATGGGCGACGAAAAAATAATAAAACGTTTCAACCTGTAACCAGTAAAAAAACAGAAGGGAGGCAAAACGAGAATGCATGACGGTTACGCTTATATCCCAAATGGCTTCTGTTGGCGTGGCGACGGCAAAACAATGTTTTCGCCCATACTGGAAGTGACGACAATTCAAGATGGCGGCGCCCTTGCGAAAAAGGTCTATAGTATGCGTTCGCAAAAATGAGGGGGGAAGACTCTTGGTTTTGTAGGCCTCTTGAAAAATCTCAAGCAGTATGGGACATCAAGTGTCTTTTTGTAGTTGATAAAATTCTGCAGGGATGCCGTCTGGCCCTGGCGTTTTTCTTCTTGGAAGGGCATTCACTGTTTTTTCTACTTCATCTAGGGTGAAGGGGGTCTCAATTTCTTGCTTGCATTCTTTCTCTAATTGAGGCAACCAAGAGACTAGTTTATCTAGATATTCGTTATCTGTCGAGGCAGGACAAATCCCGAATATATTTTGGTAGTGTTCAAAAAAGACATGTGCTATAGTTTCGTTATCTGTAACGATAAGGCTGTTCTGTTCTATTTCATGAATTTCTTTAGATATCGCATACCGTTTTTCCTCCTCCATTGCCCTTTTCGTTGGCTGTTCTCCTAAGCAAAAGTTTTCAGCACGGGCGCGCACAATCGCGCCTTGATAACGCTCGTGGTGAAATTTGTCCAACTCGGCTTTCGTTCGAGTTATATCTTCCAAACCTTGCCCAGGACTTTGGCATTCTAGTTCTACCAGAACACGCAAATTACGTAGCAATGTTTTTTGTGTCTCAGCCTTCTGAAATTTAATAATGGTACCTCTCTCAATTGCTAGCTGTTTTAGTTCTTGTTTAAGGAGCTCCCATTTAACAAATATATGTTCGGTTGTTTCTCCTATCTGCTTGATTAGATCGTTCGTACTGGCTACAAAGACCTTATCTTTTAATAATTGAACATTTAGTTTCCATAACTTCCAATTTATATTCTTTTTTCTTCGTTTCTTCCCAACAGTTACTAATACCATGCAGTGATCTGTAAAAAATACTGGTTCTACCACGTAACCACTTAAAGTGTTAATTAGGTCTACAGAACAGTAGATTCTGTCTAACCTCGCGTGAGAGGAGTTCTGAAAATGTGTAAATTGCAGGTGGTTTTCTTCCAGCTGGAAAGGGGCAACATCAAAAAGATTTCCTTCGTCAACTATGTCCAGCAGTAGACGTGCGCTTTGGTCAATTCGCGGTTTAAATGGAGTTCTATCTGCTTCGTTGCAAACACAATTAAAATCTCCTAAAAGAACTAACATTCTATCTGAAATTAAATATGGGCGCAGGTTATTAAAAAATACAATTCTGCTATTAACCTCATTCGGAGTGTAAATACATATAATTCTCCACCTTATGTCAGAGACTTGAAGGTCGCACATAATGAAGCGGCCACAGAGGTCTGTGGTGACCATTAATTTAGACAGTTGGAAATACTTCTTAATAAACAGTAAACAGCCCCCATAGTGACCAACAGCGTGACTGACACATACTTTATAGTCACGCAGAAAATGCTCCAGGGCACGCTCTACCTGTTCATCTGTTGAGAGCTTTGTTTCCTGTACGGCAAGGAAGTCAACCTCCTTATCTTCAAGTAAACGTTTCAGTTGATATTGTTTTTTTCTAGAATTAAAGCCTCTAACATTTAGTGTTGCAAAACGAGGGCCATCAACTAGAAGGGAGGGAGGAGAGAAAGGGGGAGGGGAAGATGGAGAAGGAGGGGAGGGAGAGAAGAGGGGTTATGGATTTGGGTTTAAACACTAGCAGCTTGGGTGCAAGGTAGGTTTCCGCTTACTCGCGGCGGTGGTGTCAGGCGGTGCATCTTGTTTTCGTTTGGTGTCGTTAGTGTCCTTGGAACTGTTTTTGGTCACGTCCATTGAATCCGGTAGGTCGTCATTGCCTTCTGACGTCGTCGGCTTCTCAGCAAGATCTGCAGGCTGCTGAGTTAACTTCCGTGGTAGCGGGGTATTTTTGTCCCTGCTTTCCTGTAAGTCTTTTCCTTCATTCTCTGTCTCCAAGCTGGTTTGTGGTGTTTCTGAGACTTCCTTGACAGCTGGATCTTCCTTCTTATCGGAAATAGGAGGTCCGATCTCTGCAGACCCGGCTTGAGTTGGGAGAACCTCTCCAGTGGCGTCTACGACTTCGGAGATATCCATGAACTCTTGGTTGGCATCTGGTTCTGTGCCAGAGCCCCGTAGCACGGCTGCATAGCTGGAGTAGCACTCGTCACTTTCGTGTCCAAATCTGTTGCAACGCGCACACTTTGGGGTGCGACACTGCCTGCGTATGTGACCAACTTCCTTGCATCTCAGGCACAAGGGTGGTCGCCCGGACATGACCAGAAGGGACTGTATGCCGGCAACTCGGAGCAGATGGGGAATATCTTCCGATGTCGCCATGTCGTGAAGAGTCAGACAGACCTCCCTGTTCAGCGTTTCCATGTTTTTCATGCCTGGCACTCGCCACTTTTCTCTCGAGACGCTACGCACGGTTCCAAACATTTGGCGACAATGCTTCAGCAATCTTCTTATCTTCTAAGTAGGACGGAAGCCAAAGGAGCTTGAGCTTAACGTCTTTTGAGTTCGGGTCAATGACCATGCACTTTTTGCCCTTCACCGTCAGTTCTTTTGCTGCTTTGAGCTTTTCCGCGGCTTCAGAGCTCACTAGCGTAACCATCCAAACGTGGCTCATTTGGAACTGTCCAGGGGACAACACTTCTCGGAGTTCGATGGCGTCTTTGAGTCCGTCGCGAAAATCAATTGCACGGTAGGGCCTGCCCGACATGTCGGCATGAAGAAAAACAGAATTGATGCGCAAGCTTCCGGGAGGAAACCGTGGAAGTAGGATTCGATACTCATCTTGGCTAGTCGCCTGAGCTTGGCTTTTTCCTGGGGCCGCGGGTGCGGCTGCAGCGTTGACCGGTTGCATCGTTTGAAAGTCGTTGTTTGCATATGAACCAGAAGGAGAAGGGTTTCCCCGGCCTGGGGCCGATTGTTGACTTGCAGCGGAGAACATGAAAACGCGTCCGTTCGAAACGGCGTCTTCTTCTTTCTCCTCTCGACCACAACAGAAGGTGCGAGTCGCGGCGCCGGCAGAGGTATATAAAAATACTGCTACCGCTTTTATCTCGTGTGGTTTTCTCTTTATTTTGGCTCATATTTGCCCTCCCTGGCTGTAACTTTACCTGCCGCTCCTACAGTATAAAGAAGCGGTCAATTAGACTCCAGTTGAAAGTCCCTGCAATCAGTTTCTGCGAGCGAAATTAGGCTTTTGTGCTTGAAGCGGTGCGGATCTCTCCGCCATTAGGCAGGGACGCTAGGTACTTCCTTGTCCCCATGGAGCTGGTCACGTGACGTAAAAATCCCTCCTGGCCGCGGCCGCGGCCGCAGCCGCAAGATGAGCAAACCGGCCCTGGGAAACTAACGGTGAGGGTCAGCAGATCTCTCAATGGGTCGGCCGACGACGCTTCGAATATCGCCTCCACTATCGTGGTCTGCGTCGCGCAATGCGACACTGCCGACCCGCAAGGCGCGTGACCGCACATAGCACCCACTGTCGCGGGAAGATGCTGCGCACGTTTTGTCGCTCTCTGTCAGGCGTCGGCGTCCAACTGAATTTTCGGAACCATGCCGAAGCGTACAAGCACAGAACGTTATGGGAACTGACGCGGGCCCTCTTGGTGCTCAGGGCCTGCGACGCATTCGTGGACAACACTCAGTGGGTAAGATCGACCTACACTTTGGCGGTTGTGGCGACAACATGGAATCGAATAATAGCCGCGCTGTCCTTGAGGGCAATCTGTACGTAACTGCTGCTTCATCGCGGAGCCCTCAGATGTTCTCTCAAGCCAATGCCAGCTCAGTGTCAGCTTAAAGGGCTATAGGCAACCTGCAATGCTGTTTGGTTTGGCGCCATCTAGCGACTGAAGCAAGAAATATTGGGTACCCCTTGGAGTGGCGGCTGCATTGTTCAAACGTGAGCTATTACTCTGGTGGCGCCGCTGAGCCTAGTGTTCGAAGCAAGAAATACTGGGTATCCCAGGAAGCCGTGATCGCGTAATGTGCCAGTAGAGCGAAAGCTGCGTCCCGAGTGGGCCAATCGGAACGTGACTGCGTATCACCGGAGTGCGCCTCAACTCCGAAGAAGTATCAGGCTTTTCGCTGCGTCATGCTCCAATATGTGTGCTTTGCGCTCGTATACGTCGGCATTTCGAAGTCTTCGGCACGCAATGTGGGGCTTATCGTTAGCCGTTTGCCAAGTTACAACGAGACAGGGTATAACCGTGCGCTCTCACCCTGCTGGCGCCACCTGGCCGTTGCCGGCTGCCTATACAACGGAGTAAGAATGTTTCTCGTCTTGCACAAGCTTACTGGAACCGGGACCCAAGTAAACCGAAACCAGCTAGAATAATCGAGGCCCCCTTCGAACTTTCCCCTGTTCCTCCATGGAACTTCACCGCGGTCGGATGGCATCAACTCGGCGATTGGACCCAAGCGCGATACCGAGCGTCCTTCGGAGCGTTCATTGGACACGAGACCGAGTAGAACGCCGATGGAGCACTCGTGTCCAATCGGTGTTTTTGGTCGATCTCTCTGCGATGACGTCAAAACTCCAGTGCACAGGCTTTGATTATTCTAGCTGGTGTTTAGCTTCTTTGCACCCGAAAATTTTAAGGGTGAAAGCGGACGTTTTCTTTCACTCTGCCTCACAAAACTCGATGCTGTGGCGATCGCACTTTTGGCGTTGTCAACGATGCGATTTCCAGGATTTTGTCTTCAAGTTTTGCGGCTCCTACGGTGACGATATTTAAATGCGGCTCATGCAACGGAACCCGAGCACTGTATGATGGACGCAGCCACTTGCTGCGTCAAACGGTGCTCGTCATACAGTGATCGATGTGCTAAGGTCGGATCCACGTTAACGCCTCCAGCGTCTGCGTTTACATGGATGCGTCCCGTCCTTTTAAATGGCATTTCCAATCTGATGGATACAATCCAAGATAATGTATCACAACACACCCCTGGAACGTGTGGCCTCCTACAAGTACCTAGGCGTGATCTTAAGCGACGGCCTTTCCTGGAAACTTCATATTAACTGCGTGATTAGCAACGCTAGCCGAATGTATGGCTTTCTCAAACGTAACTTTCCTCTAGCTCCATTGTCATTAAAACTGACTCTTCATAAAACACTAGTTAGGCCTAAGCTCGAAAATGTAGCTTCCATCTGGGATCCCTCAACCATCTACCACATCAACTCACTTGAAGGAGTTCAGAACAGAGCTACGCGTTTTATGTTGGCCAACTATAACCGCAACACAAGCGTAACATCACTGAAAAGCACATTATTACTTCCAACCCTCGCACTTCGTCGCATGGTTTTTTGAATCTCCCTTTTTTATAAAACCTATCACCATGTTCCTCACCTCAAAACGCAAATGATAATCCCCCATACTTTGTTTCAGCACGCCTTGATCATCGAAACAAAGTTGGTGTACCTTCTTGTTACTCTAACGTTTATTACGCTTCTTTTATTACAAGAACTTCGAATGATTGGAACCACTTTCCTGCATCTCTAACATCAATAACTGACCACGCACTTTTTTTGTACTTCTATTGCCAACCTCATGTTCCCTATTGTTTGAGTTTTTTACGTTCATTCCTTTTTGTATTGTTATTAACATTATTCCCCACTCCCCTTTGTAATGCCCTTGTGCCCTGAGGGTAAAATAAACAAATAAATAAATAAATATATACATACGTTAAAGAGGCACATGACTGAATTTTTGTAGTTATCTGGGGTGATCTCTTTTTCTGCGCAAGTGTGTTTTGTATTCATGAGTTCTTAAGCTTTGCCATAATGCTTTAGATTGTGCAGAGTGCTATATCAATGCATGATTTTTATTGTTTGAATCGCTGAGTGATATGACGGGGAAAGGAGGCTGCCGCTTCGTCAAGCATTTCCAACGCCTCTTAGGCGCCCCCCCCCCCTTCCCCCGACATATATGATATAGTTTCATATCATATATAAAATATATGATATGGAACTAGAAATCGCGCCGCTAACGACCCAACAGTCCGTGCACAGAGCAGGTGCACGGGCGATCTACGGAAGCGGTTTCGCGAATGACGAGGCTCAAAACAACCCTGATAGCCGAGCCAATACATGTCAAGTGTTCCTATGCAAATTCCTAATCTGGGTCAAGACGTTTATCATCTGTCTTTTTTTTTTTTTTACAGCAATGACTGTTTGGGGTTTTTTCCACCACTGGAAATGACGTCCGTTGTTGATGTAGTTTTTATCGTTGTTGTCGATGTTGTAGTTTCCGTAGTAAACCTATACTATGGCTCATCCTACGATGGACTAAAGGCCAAAGCCATGGGCCACCAGGTCCAATCACGTTCCACGCTATACTATGACACGCTTAACATTGATAAGGGGTGGACGAATAATGCTGGAATCCAAAAGCGACGCATCATTCCTATAGCTTCGATGCTGCAAAGAGCCTATATGTCGTGGCTTTCTTTGCGATGTAAAATTGTTGTGTCACTCAGTGCTCTTCGATTCAAACCACTGTCCACCCGTCCGCTCATCAGGGCCCCTAAACTCGTCAAACACAAAGTTGGGGCCGAAGTTGACGGAGCGCACCGATTGGTCTATCACGACGATGACTTCGCGCTTTTTTCGCCAACGTCCAATCAGCGCGCTCTGCGAACTTTCGGCTCCAACTTTGTGTTGGACGAGTTTAGGGCCCCAGTGATCCAAGACGCGGGCACCGTTACGTGCATCGAAGCGAAATACCGCACAATTTCTAAGTGGCTCGTGATTGGATCTGATGGTCCGTAGCTTTTGCCTTTAGTCCATCGTAGGGTGAGACGAAGTATAGCGTGTCCGTCGTCGATGTTGCCAAATCCTTAAAAAAAGATCGCTCGCCGCCCGCAGGAATCGAACCTGGGTCTTCCGCGCGCGACTTGGAGGTGTTAGCACAGAATGTTTGTAGCACCCAACGCCCACTGCACGCGCCTTCTGAAAAAAAAAAAAAAAAAAAAAAAACAGAAAGGAAAGCCGATAACAAGAGGCCGTCGTAGCCACCCTCAGTGCCAAGAGTTCGTGCGGGGAGACGCGCCTTCACACGCTCTGAAGAAACAAAAGCTTTCGCAACAAAATGGTCAGATGTCTATTTTGTTCGTAACGCTTTTTTGACGCAGCCCAAGGTGCGTGAACGCGACGCCGACATACATGGGTAAATTACTTTCAGAATATAATTTAATCAAACCGCTGCTCGCGAGCCGCATGCGGCTCTTTGCTGGTCCAAGTGCGGCTCGCGGATCCCTCGTAAGGAGACCCCCCCTTCGCCCCTTTCCGCGTTTCCCCGTGAAAAAAAGAAGAAAGGATTTCAGAATAAAGCACGCTACAGCTTGCAGTTTGACAGCCTTGTGCTCCCATACGTACAGTCGAACAGCCTTGTGCCCCCATACGTACAGTCAGACTCTGAACAAAAATTAAGTTTGCCCCCCCCCCCCCCCCCCCCCCGCGGCTCTTAGAAGTTCCGTGGTTTTGTTTGCGGCTCTCGGGCCAGGCCAGCCTGGCCACCCCTGGTCTATTACAACTACAATTACCTGGCTTCAAAAGTACTTCAACTACAATTACAATTACTACTACGTGAAAAGTAATTAACTACAATTACAAATTACTTTTCAAAAGTAATGAAATTACTTTACAATTACTTGTTTCTGACAGCGACCCGACTTGGGCCATATAACTTTAAACAAGTTGTATAGAATGCAACGTATTTGTTCATTCCTTGCCCTCATGTTTGAGGTTGCTTAAGCATCGCTCCATAAATGCCTTGTATTGTACTTTCCTTTTATGAATTTTGTTAAATTCACGATAGAAATTGACAGTGTGGGGCAATAAAGTACTACGTTCTTATATTTTTAATAAATAATAACAAATTAGTTCCTATGCTGGAAGACGACCGACGGCTAACGAAAAAATTGGGTTGACAAACTTTTGTTAGCTCGGCAAATAAAAATGTGACAATTAGTCATATATGAATATTTTACAAGTATTAATCCACACGCGCTAATACGACTGCATTCACATACAAACATCATGGTATTGTAAATTATCTACATTGAGTTGAGATTATAATGGCTCAAAAATCTATAAGAACCGAATCCAGGCTTCCGAATCATTGGTGACAATATTCACAGGTGCGAGGTCGGTCTCCAAATGCTGATGCAAATAATATCCGAAGTAAAACCAACAGGAAATAAACTTAAAAATAATACAAAGATAAAAATACGCGACAGTACTGGAAGAAAAACGCGTGAAACTGGCAGGAAAAAAACAAGAAGACAACGGACAAACATAGACAATTAAAATTTCTAAGCTCAACTCAAAGCTGAAGCTCAATTTTTTTTCTTCAATATTTTAGCACGTTTACGTTATTATTTTTTGCTCGCTCCGCAGACGGCGCCACACGGCGCGGTTGAGGTAGACTCCAAAGAGGATTGTCTCTCAGCCCGCAGTGTAAACGACAAAACAACAAACAATGCAATACTGTTTTTGTTGTGCGTGTATGTGCATGCGTGTCTATGTGTGCGAGTGTGTCACCGAGCGCCAGGCCGCTTGAGCGAGCGCTCAGGCTTTCAAAGAGGTTCCATCGGCTCAACAAGGTCTTGTGAAAGTAATTGTAATTGTGCCTGAAATTTCGAAATTACTGACACTAGAAAGTAATTAAATTACAATTACAATTCCTTTTAGCCGAAAGTAATTAAATTACAGTAATTCAATTACAGTAATTGAATTACTACCCAGGTATGGACGCCGATGCCAAACGACTTCGCCGCGACGTGTCGCGGCTACCGCTGTGACTCTACCGTGGATTAACGCAGGACTGCTCAATATTTCTCGAGCTCATCATAAGCTAGGCTTACTGCACTTGTCGCGGTAATCGCGACCCCCGTCCGCCGTGTCGGGAAGCGGGGCACAGACGCATCTCATAGTGGATAGTGCGACCACTAAAAAAAGTCTGCCGCCGCTCTTGAGCGGATGCTCCCAAACGAAGACGGGAGAGTGGTTTGACCGAAGTTTTGCGTCAAACGCGTAGTGAGAGCGAGCCACACGAAAGTCTTCGCCGGGGACGAGAGCCAGCTGCAGGCGTCCCAGCTACGGAATGATCGGTGTCGGGTAGCCCGCGACGGGCGGGAGAAGACATGCGCCGGAGGTCCCTCGGGGCGCAGGGACGCGTCATCGGGGGAGATCGCCCGCCGCTCGAAGGACGCTCTGATTGCGCGGACTCCGTCCACTCGCAGGTGCGCAAGGTGAGCCCTTCGATTGCGCGCTCCTTCCGCAACCATCAAAGGTCCGTTGGGGGATAGGGCGTTCATTTCATTATCCGGGGCTTCCTGCGGGAGCCGTGTTCAGCATAAGGCTTTTTGTTTCTACGGAAACTCGCAAATGGAGGGCCATTTCCAAAGCCGCGCGTTCGCTCCCTTGCCTCTTCCAGCACCGAAAAAAAAAAAAACTTGTAAAATTGGGTATTGAGTAATACCTCATTGATGTAAGAAAACGTGAACATAGCAACTGATGCTAGACCGTTAAAGTATGGTTGCGCAGAAACCCTCCAAAGGAGTGCACTTGGAATGTGTCGCTGATTCAATGAAATGCAGACGTACGCGTTTCTTGAAAATGACCTTCATGATTTCCCAAACAAGCAAATAGTCTATGTTTTATAAAACGCATATAAAGCGAATGCACACGTACTCGGCTTTTTGCCTAACAACTCGTGTAAATACGGAATTACACAAATGAACCCTTTTATGCCAGTACGTACATTCCACAGCGTTGTACAGGATACGTGTAATATATGCATGCTCTAGCTATTTCAGTTTAAAGGATACACTATAATTTGTTTTTTAATATAAAAAAACAATGTTTGTCAATGGCCACTGAAGGTTAAGCAATTAGATGGTAGCGCAGATATAGGTTCACAGACGACATCGAAATCTTGGGATGGGGGTGCACTGTGCTGTTGAGGTGTGGGAGACGTTGTTCTTGTAGGGAATGCAGAACAGTTTTTCACCAGAAAGAAAAATAAAAGAGATATAGTAGACCAAAGGAAAATGAGGGCAAGAACTACAAAAGAAATAGAATTTAGGATGAGAGTGAAAAAAAGGAACACGATCGTAGACTTACACACGCACTTGCAACCACAGATTCACCCGCTTGGCTCGAACACAGCAGAGCGTTTTCTGCTCCATGCAGGACGTATCATGCTGAAGATCTGGCTGTTATAACCTATAAGATAATCCGGAAGAGGCCAGCAAGTTGAGAACGAGCCGCTGAAGTTTAAGGCGTCGGCCTGGTGGATCCAGTGGGAAATGCATTGGCATGTTTCCAGTGCTGTAATGGCAAATATTATGAGCTTTCGTGAAAAATCAACTCATAGAATCGCATAATCCTCCAAATAAAGCAAATGTTAAAGCTTTTTTTTTGTAGCACGTTGCACACAGTGGGCTGTCTACCACACCTATATTATGGAGAATATATTTAGTAAGGTGCGTGAACGCCTTAGAAGGGTGTTGTTTGCACGGGAAAATTCACTGGTGGAACAGGGCTGATACGCTGTATGGCTAGAAAAGAGATCGTCGATGTGCACCTTGACAAGGCAAAGCAAGCGAGTTTTTGAAGTTTACAAAACTTCGAATTGAGGGGACTTGATTATGTGCCTATCTAGATACACTCTCTGGAAAAGAGAGTGTATTTTTAACCCTTTGTCTCATATAATACACCCCAAAACTTTAGTTCGACGTACAGCACACTAACTTCGATCTGACGGTACTAACTTCCGCGAGAGGCTTGATAGCCGTGGGGTACAACTTATTCAAATAGCAAAAGTACGTGTTACTGACTACAAAAAAAAAAACCCAAAAAAACAAGTTTTTTTTTGTAGTTCTTATTGCAAAACCTCAGCGTTTCTTTCTGTGGCCTTTGATACGTAATTTAGCTATTACATAAGTTACATTGGACCGTTATCAAGCTCCTCATAAAATTTAGGGAGGTCTGTTCATCTGTAGTGCGCTGTACGTCCAATTGAAGTTTTGGGGTGCGTTATATGGGACAAAAGGGTGTAAGGTGGAACTTTTTTTTTTTAGAGTGTAGTTGGACAACTTCGGTGTCCCCAGGTATACTCCTATATGTAAAAGTATTCATTGAAACTGTACTGCTCAATTCTTTTCTCGAGGGGGTTTGGTAGTTGTAAGAGTGTCCTTATTTGCTCGTCACAGGATCCTGGTGCCTCAAGCCTCCTGGAGGATATGCAGGAATCGGTTATCATGACAGCCAGTTGTTTATCTCATTCTACCGGGTGAATCAAAGGGATCGTTGTCTGTTAAAACCCTTGTTATTAAGCTAGTTGGTGATGAACGTTTTGAACCATTGTTAAAAGCGTTAAAAAGACGAATACAGAAGTGTTTGTCTTCTTCAGCGCTTTTAACCATGGTTCAAAAGGATCGTTGGCTGTTTCAGGGGACAGCATAAATCGGGTCCTGTAAGTATCGCGCTATAGGATTTACCACAGAGCTGCCTGAACCTGGTTGACCTTCAGTATCAAACTTTAACGAAAAAAAACTTATATTGGCAAAAATGTTAGAAATTAAGAACTAGAAATCCCTAGCTATGGCGTTGCTCTGCTAGCGAAGGGCGCCTGATTGGTGCAACAGCTTACAGACGGCAACAACACAGCAATAAACAACTCATCTGTTTTTCTTTTTTTCTTTTTCTAAGGTTTTATGGTTTACTGGCACAGAAAAAGAGCGCTCCCCTCCAGGCTCAGAAAGGTCGACTGCTATTGGCGACGTGAGCGAACCGAAAGCGTCGCTATGGTCGGCCTTCCACAATTGGCCGAACGCTGACTATGACATCAGAAAATGATTTATCATCGACGGAAATAAGAATGAAAGAACTTTAATTTCGACGGTGTTGGCAGTGTTCCTTTGAGAGCGCAATGATTTCCAGCTTCCACCATGCTATTTACAAACACCATCGAACTTGTTGTTTGCAAGGTAATGACGTCACAAGGGGAACCGTGAGAGGGCGCCACTAAAACATCTCACCGCTAATATTGCCACGCGCGTCGCTGAGCGAACGCGTACATGGGCGAATATAGACGCTTTACACACGCGCCAAATTACAGCCGCCATTGCTGACCTTCTCTTGTCTTACCGAGATGCCGAGCGACTGAAACGGTAGTTGACGATCCTCTACAAAGGCCGATGCTTCAGAAAAGGACACAGTTGAGTCTAATATGGCAATAACCTAGCCTGCTATAATAATGATGAAGTGAAATAAACGGAATAAGAGGAAACAAAAACTGAAGGTCAGTTATGGCGGCGTCCATGCACAGCTGCTGCAAAGCGTCTATAGTTACTGTGCTTGGCTGTCGCGCGGAATATCTGGGTTCGATTCCAGGCAGCAGAATGTTCTTTTATTTATTCTTTCTACTTTGTGTTCTCGAAAATTCGAGAACTTTCTTGTCTGGTCCAAAAAAATTGGGTTGTGTGTGTGTTCATACAGCCTAGAACTTGGTCTGCCTCGCAGGGGCGACGAGTCTCCCAGCTGTAGATGAGAAATTTAGCCAGTGCGGTACAACCGCTAGCCTGGGGTCTTTAACGTGCACCACACAGTAGTGATACACGACCGCACGCCGGTACGATGCTCATCCAGATCGAAACGGGCAGGGGTGGGGCTCGAATGTCTGGTCCAGTTACGAATGTTGTGCGCGCAGAACGTTCTAGGCCGAATGTTCCAGAGACCCACGCGGCTACAAAAGGTGCTCCCTGTGGCAAGCCGCAGTCAGTTGCGCCCCAGTGCTCGATCTTGCTGCGACACCTGCGACACTAGCCTTTCTCTATTTTGTTTTCGGCACAAGTTCGCCCCATTAAACGTTTAGTTGCTTTAGTTATTCGCCGCCTAATCATTTGTCATTCGTGACAATATTGCAGAGATCGAGGGAAGCGTCCGTAGGATGGTCGTCAGCAACCTTACGTCACGTGTCGCCATCGGTCGCCTCTTACGCAAATCTTTCGTTAACAGACTGTCGCCATAGCTATGAATTTCAATTTTTTTTATTTCTAAATTTTTGTTCAGGCAAGTTTGTTTGTTAAAGTTTTGATACGCATGATCCACCTTCGGGCATCTGTATGGTAAATCCTAGAGCGATACTTTAACGAACCGATTTATGCGGTCCCCTTAAACAGCCAACAATCCTATTGGCTCACGCGGTATATTGGTTAAAGCAAATGAAGACTCACTTGGCATTTCGGCGCATCTGAAGTAATTAGTTTTGAACCAAGTTCTCGTCTATCGCAGAAGACTTTTGTGGGGTAATATTTATGAATTTTTAATTCTTGAACAATTAAAACAAAATTTTATCACAATGTTTGCTATATTTAAGTGAGCAAACTAAGCCCGTGCATGTACGTTTTCACATATAATACATAACATAATTATGTAATAAATCAAAGCCATCAAGGACTAAACTCTATAAGATGTCTTTGAGTTAACTGAAGAACACGATACAACAAATCACACTAAACAATATCAGGATACCAGGGGAAAACAAAGCATGTGTGATGATCGCTGGTATCGCCACGGCGATGAAGAAGAAGCGCGATTTGGGAGCGCGTGCCAGGGGAACGCGGATCGAGATAGAAATGGTAGCCTAAAGGCCGGTTCAGACACTTGCGTTTGAGTGCGTTTGACTGCGTTGCGGCGAGAACCGAAAGCGAGTCACCAGCACATCTGTGCTTCGTACGAAGCGTGGAATCCAATTCAAGGACTCATTTTGGCACGCGATATAAGCAGCAGGGATCTCCTGGTTTCTCGCTGCCGCAACGCAGTCGAACGCAGTCAAACGCAACTGTCTGAACCAGGCTTAAAGGTCGGTTCAGACATTTGCGTTTAAGTGCGTTTGACAGCGTTGCGTCGAGAACCGAAAGCGAGTCACCGGCACATCTGTGCTTCGTATGAAGCGTGGAATCCAATTCAAGGAATCACCAAGTGTAGCCGATTGGTGCTCAAAATGTGTTAAGTGTTCCGCTCGTAAGGCACCAAACCCCAGACTACGAGCACCACTGATTCAGGAAGCGGCCACCTTCCCTTTTGAGCGCGTGACTATTGACATCACTGGTCAGTTTACAACCACAAAAAGAGGCCACAAGTACATCTTGGTGATGAGCGACTATTTTACTCGATCGGTTGAAGCGTTCCCTCTGAAGACACAAGACAGCAAGGAGGTCGCCAACAGCCTCGTCCGCAACTTCTTCAGTCACTACGAGATACCGTCAGCACTACACTTTGACCAAGGCAGAACTTTCGAGAGCAATGTCTTTCAAGAAATGTGCTCAGTTTTGGGCATCCGAAAGACAAGGACCTCCCCTTACCACCCCCAGTCGGACGGATTGATGATTCAATCGCACGCTGATGAGCTGCTTGAGTGCGTACGTCAATGAGACACATACTGACTGGGACATCAAGCTCTCTCTCGTCATAATGTCCTATCGCTCAAGCGTGCATGAGTCGACTGGTTGCAGCCCTCATTATCTGCACTTCGGTAGAAACATGAATATCCCAGCTGACATGCTGCTCGACGGGCACGTCCAACACGACGTCGACGTCCGGTTACGAACAACACGCATCGCATTTACTGACAACATTACAAAAGGCGCGCGACCACGCACTCCTGACCGACATAAAAGCAAAGGATGCACGGAAGCGCCACTACGAACCTGGCGACAGAGTTCTACATTGTCCCGCTGTGCCACGAGGACAGTTTCGAAGTTGTATTTGCCATGGTTGGGTCCATGTGTAGTCCTCAACAAGCTACCTAACAACGTGTACAGAATCCAGGGAGAAACAGGAAAAAGAAGGCGGCGGGTTGTACACCACAACCGTTCGAAGCGGGTAGCCGATGAGAAGGAGCCAGACTTGCCTGCCAGGACGTTATCACACGTCACGTATAACGACCTACCTCCACCTGCACCAGCACTCAAAGACTTCCCCGATATAATCATCACAGAAAACGACGATAATGACCCGACGCCTATTCGCCCAGCAGTCCCCAACTACCCGGACATAATAGACATTGATGGTGATGATCTGTACGTCGATGCGGTCGAAAGTCTGACACCGGTACAAGCAGCCGAGGATCCGCAACTGGCCGACGCTCTTGAGAACCCACCGCTGTTAGACATCCTCGACAACGAGCTTCACGTTGATAACCAAGCAGAACAAAACGGGGACAAGGGCTGTAGAACCGAGCTCCTACGTCGGTTCTACATTTCCAGGTCTTTGAATTCCGGTGTCAGGATAAACGCGCAGCTCGTTAAACTTGTACTTTAACGACATCCCTGACACCACGAAGCACCTATTCCATGAACTGCTGGAATGTTTGTGTTGCGTTTCGGGGACCAAAGAGCATGCGCACGTATTCAAAACATTCCGAATGGTGTTGGGTTAGCATTTTTGTGAATGTTGGATGGCTCAACCGGGTATGCTTTCACGAGATCTATTTTCGTGAAGATTGTAGATTCATGCAGTGCTTCATCGAAATCTTTGATGCGTGGAATTGAATACCTGTCAGCTACTGTGATTTTGTTCAGTGCTCTATAATCCCCGCATGGTCGTCAGTCGTCGGATTTTTTGGCCACCAGATGAAGAGCACTTGACCATGCACTCGATGACTGCCGGATTAGTCCGAGCGCCAGCATGTGCTTAAACTCATCTTTGACGATATACATCATGTCTGGAGCAAGACGTCATGGCTTGGTGAGGACTGGAGATCTTTTGGTGTCTATGAAAAAGGTGATGTTGTGTTCGAATGCAATCTGAGTATTGCACGGCTGGATTAGCGTTGGGAATTTTCGCGAAGTTTTTCCCCACGGAGCAGCGATTTGGAATTTCCGTAAGGTGGCGCTAAGCGACCGAGCCTTGGAGAGCACACCTTGGATGCTGAGGTGTTTTGTTGAGTCAAGTAGGAGACGGAGCTTCGTATCTACGATGAGGGCCAAATTTCACAGAAAATCTGCTTCATTGATAGCAAAACGAACGTCTGTCACCAGGAACACCCATGGGAAGCCGCGTCAAAGGCTAAGAACGAGTGTGAAAGATTTATGTCCAAATGCTTTGATACTCTATTTACTCCCTGGAGTGATGGAGTTTGTTTTTGTTGTCGGTACCGGGGATCCTCTAATGTAGGAGGGATGATGCTGACTTCGAGACCAGTGTCAACCAGGTACTGAATGTTTTATTTGTAGTCGGTTACTTAGAACAGACATCTGAATGGTGTTCCCTCTTCAATGGCCGTCTTCGGTAAGTGCACTCAAAGAAAAAAATTGAGAAAAAAAGTAGCAACGGAGTGTCTTCCTCCCTTCTACTGACGCGCCCGCAAGCGGACACGAGAAAAGGGGAGGGACGAAACGTTTTTCTCCTTCTCCAGGCAGACGGGAGAGAGCTTTCGCCCTCCCGACTGATCTTCTTTCGGTTTCGTTTTTCGAGCATGTCGCGCACGTTGTTTAATAAATAGCTGTTGAGTTGATTGAGATTCAGCGGCAGCGAAGGCCGCCTGTAATTCCGTCTTCTAGTCTAAACGTGCAGAACATTTCGGTTGCATTGACGTTTTTATCATTAATTTTATCAAACGAGCAAACGAAGCCGCTAGAAACAGCGAAGTTCCGGAGCAGTGCCAGCAGCGCCACGTACACTGGGGGATGGCCGTCTCCGGATTGCGGGAGTCGCGCGCAGTGTTGCCAATTTAGCGGTTTTCCCGCTAAACTTAGCGGTTTTTGGTTCTGTTTAGCGGGATAAATCATTGTTTTGCGGGCGGCGGGATTTCCAGCCGGTTTTATGTAATCTTGACGGTTTTTTAGAGATTTAGAAGTTTTATATCGATTTACTGTCGACTATGCACCTCCCATTTCCATAATCAGCCACAGTCGTCTTCGCTTACTCTCAGTAATGCTCTGGTATGTGAAAGTAACACCTGTGACGTCATCAAAATATTAAGGCATCGAATATCGGAACATGCCTCCTTGTTTTTCGCGCTCACGTTTGAACAGCATGATTGTTCCAATGCTCCTCTGACGATTTTGTCACCGCTTCATGAAATGGGCCCGGTGAAGTATGCTCAACAGTTTAGAAGAGACTGGCTACAAGACCCCAAACTTAGACTGCCTAGTCCTACTGGAGGCTCCTAGTGATAGCAGACGAGCCAGGTGCCGCTATTGCAGAGCTGATCTATCTGCGAAGCACAAGGATTCGGTCGCGCACGCTGCAACAAAGAAGCATGTTTCGGCCGATTGCAACTTTCTCCTCTGGCAGGCAGACGACTCGACGACTCTACGAGTCCAACGAAAGTATGACCAGTCACGCACTGCTGAAGGGTCCCTTGTCATGTTCGTATGCGCTCACTCTGCGATTTTGGCTTCGGATCACCTGGGTGAACTGTGGCGTGGCGTGACAGATTTCTAGCCAAAACAAAGGCAAAGCTTCCTTTCAGATGACATTGATATGATCTATACTGTTACTATACCTTTGGGCAAAAATTAAAACAAAAATGTTTATAAAAGTCATTTTGCGCTGTGTTTTGGATTTAGCGGGTTTTAGCGGTTTTCGGGATTTCGACTGCGGGTTTTCAATTTTTGAGTTGGCAACACTGGTCGCGCGGCACGGAACTACAGTAGCGAAACCACGCGGTACTGTGTCGACGTTTTCGACGTTATGGAAACCGCAGGAACTGCGTCCAAGACAGGCAGGTTTTGCTGCCGGCTGCTTGGGTGCCTTCCGTGCTGAGTTCGGTTCTGTTTTTCGATACCGAGTGCAACCGGCGTTCAACGTGGTTCTGCATTTGTGCGTGTCAGCAACATAGCTGCATCATCGTGATGGCAGTGTTGTGGGTTGTGAACAGAAGACTGGAATTATCGCCGATGTGACCGTGTGTTCGCGTATCAGTGGTGTAACAAGAAGATGAGATCGTAAACTGTCGGGCATTGATGCCGCTGGTCGGGCCGTGATCGGAGGGGGCGGGGTGTCGCAGGTTGACATTCCGCTTTACATTACCACTTGAGGGATTACGTGCAATCGATCAACGTGCGGATAGTCATGTTGGAACGCTGGTCTGAACAGTATAAGCTCCTATCGTACAGTGGCCAATGTGACTGTCGGAACTGTCTCGTCCCCGAGAGCGATTGCGCTCTGGGGCAAGGACAACAGTACGAAATCGTGATGGAAAGTACGTATATTTACAGTGTGGAATTTTAGCATTAAAAAACAATAGTAGGTAAAATCGAAAAAGAGAGCTACCCATTATTTTGCTGTTTAAATATACTATACGGTTCCTGGAGAAACTGCCCTCCAAGTGGCGCGCTGGGATGAGCGCTAGAAGTTTTCGGGTTCGCCACGGCGTAGCTCCGTACACTTACAACCTGCCGCAAGTCGCGGCTTTGACTGCATTCAAGTCGACTGAAAAGCGATTTCTCAGCCCGTGAAGCATCACTTCCAGCTGAGTAAATATCTGCTCTACAGAGATTAATTCAAGACGGCAATCGCAGCTTTGCGCGATTCGCTAAAGTGTCATTCGGTGAAACGTGGGCGTTCGCTAAAACGTCATTCGATCAAGTGAGTGCCTCCCAGTAGAAATACAGGCTACGACGTGCCGTGTGGGGAAACAAACTCATGGCTTCGAACCGCATTGGAGCGGCTTGATTTATTGGCTTTCAAATAATTACGGCATGATCGAGCGTTTGCTTTTTAATAAGAGAGTCATCCCCTGAGCCATTAAAAATACTCCTAGAGGTATGACATTGCTGAAAAAAAAATCAACATGCTGGGAATATTTTTTATTGCTTATTTAGTCACCAAGAAATTCCGTCCGTTCAAAACGACCAGTATAAAAGACGGAAACGAAGAGCACGGGTGTAGTGTTCGGGTTAGTGTGGTGTTCCGTAGCATTGATATTTGTGTGTGCCGTGTATGTGCTCAATGTATGTTCACCTTAGGGTGTCTCAATGACCTGTTTAGAGTGATGCCACCCTATGTAGTACCCGATGCCGACAGCACGCGCTCACGGGGAAAATACAAAGAGATCGACGAAAACAAAATGTCGCCATAGCACAGTCAGCGCCACAGACGCGTGCGGGGACACGCTCTTTCATGCGCTTCTGGACCAAAAATAAATGTAAACTGGAAACAAGATGGCCAGATGTTTCCACCCTAAGCAAAGCGCACATGAAGGCACCCTAGTTCACCTGATGCTTCTATTAAGCGTAATGTGTGTATAATAGAGGATCCCCAAGCGCAATAGTGGCCTGAGGAAATCAAATTATATTTTGTAGAACATGAAAAATGAAATGCGCCACCTAGCCTAGCTACTTGCAATTACTCTGCTTGACCCCGCCATCTGGTGGCTAGCGATTTAATCAGCCGGGTGCAGCCGTAGCTTCCACCATGGTATAGGGAGGCTCAAGTGAGAGTGGGTGCAACTCGTAGATCGGGGATCACGGGACATGGACGCCATTTAATTGCTAAATTTTGCTGGGAGTCTATGGGGCAAAGGGTCGTTTTTTTTTTCCTAACTCAGCAGGTTATAGAGGCCCATTAACGTGCTTGAATAATTTACACAAGGTATAAATGATTACTTTTCCATAGCCAACAGTTTTGTTGCGGTAGGTTAAGTATTTTTTTAACGCGAAAAATGGTAAATTCCGCCATCTTGGAAGTTGCTGCTTGTCTGGCAACCCTGCTTTCTCCTCTCGAAGTTTGCAATTCTCGGAGCGAGAAGGAAGCGAGAGAGGCTGCGCCAAGGCGTTCGTTGCTTGCAATGGGAGGCGAGGGGAGGAAAGGCGCATGGAGCGACAGAGTTGCAACAGAGCGGGCGCCTGCTCTCGTGCAGGCAACATTGGGGCATATTTTTTCTCACATCCTCTCCCTCAGGCGCCGCCATTAAATTGCAAACACTCTCCAGGTTTTGAGTTGCGCCGCCGCCCACCCTCACTAGAGCCTCCCTACCATGGTACGGCGAAACTAGCGGCGCTAGCAGGGACGGCGCCAAAGGGAGGCGAGGGGTGGCGGGCGCCTCCCCTAAAATTTGTCCTGCCACCCCAAAATATTCCGGCCTTTACACCCCCCCCCCCCCCCCCGGTCACCCTAATTTTCGCGCGCAGACCCGCATACGCCACGTGGCTCGTCATTTTCCTAGTTTCCTTGTCCCATGGAAAAGGCATTGGCTTGAAGGATAGCCAGCCTAAAGAGACCTCATACCCGGACGTTCTCAACTTTTTCGTGCCGTCCGCTTTATTTGCTTTACGTACCCCGTGAAGAATGATGCATGAATATCGGTATGGCTGGCCGAAGCTAAAGAGCGCCGTCTACCATTCAATTCCTTTGTCGCCAACCATAAAAGACTTCCTGAAAGTAGCTTCACCCAAGTGATTACTCGGAGAGACTTGGAATCTCATCTGCACTGCGCCGTCGCTTCGTACCTGCCAGGTATACGGCGCATGCCGTGCATCATTCACTTGGCACAAATGTAGCCAAAATTTCCCTGAATATGGCGCCAATGCTACAGACGCCCGTGCAGTCGCGCAGCTTTTAGCGTCGCTCAAAGCTGTACAGGCGGCCTCTTCACTTCTTCATAAATGTCCTCCTTAGCACGCTCACGCACGTTGTACTCGAGCAATAAACGTGAAATAAAAAATAATAATTACAAAAAAAAGCAGAACGGCACTTGCCCATCTTGTGGCTTGAAATCATGGTTGCCAGTTACCAGGAGCTTATCTAAAATCACTCACAAAAAAAAAAAAAAAAAAAAAATCAAACACTTTTTTGTTTTTTAGAAATGTTTAAACTGTTCGCGACAGAACAAGGCTATTTTGCATTGCCAAACACTGAAACCAATGCTGAGGAAGTCACACTTTTGAATCATGACCATCGGCAGTTGCGCCTGCTCTGCGCCTTGGGCCTGCCGACCTGCATGCGCAGCGGAGAGCGTGCAACTCGTTTGTTCCGGAAACATTCTGCTCCATCTATGAGGAAAATACTACAAATAAATCGCGGTTGAATCCCCCTTAAGATATGAGATAAGTAACAATCCCGTCAAATGGGGCCTGATATTTCTCTGCCGTGAAACTTGCGAAATAAAATTAAATGGCGTAAGAGACGTGACCTTGGCAAGTTCGGCTGAAGTCGAACGCCAGGCGCCGTTTTATGAACCCGTGTACACATTTTTATTTGTTTTAACAGATGCACTATGTAGATTTTGGCGTTGCCAGTCACCGAAAGAAAATCTTTACTCGCCAACAACAACGCTCCAACGCGGGCAATTCTCATGCAGGCAGAACTTATTTTCGGCGTCACATAATGCGGGCTTCAGGCACTTTCAAGCTGTTTGCGATAGTTTCCTATGCGAGAAGTCCCAAACTTTGAGTTGAACAAAATAATTGAACTGGTTATCTTAAAGCATTAAATCACTTAAAAGGCCGTAGACACGGGATCGAGCAAAGTATACAGTATTTTTGTATTCTTTACTTCATAAGTAAGCTGATCAAGCGAATGTTTGAAGTTTATTTTGTTGCTCACGGGCCAGGCCCGGTAGGGAGGTAGAGGCAAAAGGCATTTCTGCCTGACTGGGCCTCTACCCCACACAGTTCATAACAGCACAACTTGCATGGATTGCCATATATTGTCTATATCGTAAAACAATATTCACAATTTCAAACACACGTAGGTGTCATATTATAAACGCAAAAATTGCCTGATGTTGATGTACCAATATTCCACGCATTAGATAAAATGCAAGTTAAACGTTTTTTGTCCTAAATTTTCTCCACGAGTTCCCCTATATAATCAAAAGCGAATGTTCTGCTGCTATTAGTAAGCAAATCTGGGTTGGCAAAGGTAATTAACCCTCAAACCCTCGTGCCGTCCTAAAGTCGCTTATATACTCTTTGTGCGTCAGGGCTAACACTGATTCATGTCAATTCCTGTGCCTCGTGTAGTCTAATCACACGTATCCTGTACGCCGACGCTTTAAATGGTCAAAACGTGCTGTAAAATAGACTGCATAAGTCCTGCGCATAATGATCTACTGCAATTTCGGTAGTAAATATAAGTCTTCAACGACCCTTTACGAAGCAAGGCGAAAAACGCGGTGAAATTTGACGAAAAATGCTAATAGGACGCATCCGCCAAGACACGTAGGGGAGAGTGGAGCGACGAGCTGAAGCAACCTAATGGCGGCCGGATCGCGTGATTCCAAGCGCCCATGCGAGACGGAGGATGAGAGGGTCGATATCTTGCTCCACATTCCAGGAGTAAGCCGAAAGAGTACTCTAGGCCAAAAATGAAGCCCTTCGGTTCACCTAGGTTGCTTCTAATCACAGATGAATCGAACCAGACTTGATATTTATCCCCGGCACGAAAGTAGTTTTGACTATTAGTATAATCGCTAAAGTATCATGCGACAAGAATAAAAGCATAACAATAAATTAAAACTAATTGAGCAACAATCAGGTAATTTATCACGGGAGTCGTTGTCGTATGGCAGTGCACGCGACATATTGATCATTGAGTGTGAAACTGCGTGAACAAGACATACATGTATAACACGGTTCGTCACCATAATTTATTTTGATTTCAGGCCTCGATTTCGAGATAGATTACATCGTATACCTAAATATTTTAAAGTAAGTGGCTATATAAAAAATAATGTCCTTAGCGTGGAACTTGCTTGCATCAGCAGAGCAATTTTGCGTTAAATACGGATGCCAAGAAAACTACCGGCTAAACCTATGCCATGAAACACATATTGGTGCATAGCTGTAAATGAAAGCTATAGGGTAGTGTTTTGTATGTGTAGGTAAAATGTTCATTTATCTTTAACTACTTATCTATACAAAGAAATTGCTACCATATTTCTGGCTACGCACCGATGTGTGTTTCATGGCACATGGTTTAGCCGGTAGTTTTCTTGGCCGAGATAGTCTTCCTAATCACTTTGGGCCTCGCTGTTTTTTAGCAGTAACACCATCGATAAACAGCCAAGAACTATAAAAAAAAATTATCATGCGGGAAAACAGGTTAGTGATTCGAGCACTGGGTGGTTTGCCTAAGTTCTGCTTTGGAATCAATAATGTGCGCAGCAGGAATTCACAAAAGAGCGTAATGCCCTTAAAACTAAAAGTTTCGATATCAATCTAGCGTACTTATAGTACTTAAAGTCGGAATTTCGGAAAGGGTCTATTAGACCATTTCCGAAATTCCTTCTGGCCACTTTGATCACTATCATCATCTGTGAAACGGCATCTGTGCCATACCAATGACGGCCTTCTAGTGACTGATAAAGGGAGACGTTGAATATGCTCCTATAGGGGATCTTGCGAGGCCTGTACGTTCGGGGGGTCAGTACGACGCGACGTAGGAATGGAACACAAGAGCTACGTAAGTGTTTATTTCTAATAACTCAGATTAAGTCCATCTGTAAGCGGCACACAATCGGCTTTAAAGCACTTTGGTGTATAGAATTTTCTCGAGGCCTCTGAGTGGGTTGGAGCTTTGCAGGTTCTTGGTCACCATCGAACTGAAAGTGATCGAGAAAGAACTCACACTGAACAATTCCTCGCGTGCCGTTGACTTGCGAAAGTGACGGTGCCGATACAAGTTCATTTCCGCCATTGATATGGCAAAACCTAAACTGCTTTACAAACCACCAGATGGCACTGAATGTCGGAAAGGGCTATTTGTGCTTGTGCGCTTTAAAACATCTCAGAGGAAGGAAGGATAATGACAGAGCTTCTTTATTGGTTATAGGTTTCTAGAATTTCTTGGTGTGTGATTTATAAACGAATTATTTGTGCTGATAGTGTATTTTTTGTTGCCATTCGCAGGTTACTCCAAATCAGTCCAGAAGAGTGAAGAGAGAGAGTGAAGTTGTCCCAGAACACCCTGGACGCATGCGCGAAGTCTTCACACGTCGTGTCGTACCACAGCGTCCTGAGTGGGAGCATTAACGCCGCCACACCGTATCGAACACCTGGCCGCCGCTGATAAGGCCGCTCTGCCGAGTTTCCACAGGAGCCGTAAGCAAAAAACAGCCGTCGGCATTGCCCCACGGCCAATACAGGCAGATAACGGGACCAGGCAGTTCCCCAGGTCCAGCTGCCTCCGATTGGAAGCTCCAATCGATCGTACATGTCGGTGAACCTTTGCCTTTGCTGAACGTTTAAAACTCGTGTTTCTATGCGGTGTTATGCTGCCTTGAAGATGCGTGCCGCCAACAACGAGCCTCCCTAAGGTGAATTTGTTTTATACTCTACTTTCTATTCTGCTCGTGTCAACTATTAGCTGAAGTGCCACGAGGATCGCGTGAACTCTTCGGCGATCTCGATCTTCGGTCTGACGATGCAAAAGGGTAACCATTTAAAACTCGTTGTTATAACAGATATGCTAGAATTCGTGACAAGCCCTTTTACGGGCCTGCTTTTGATCTTCGTAACATCACTCGTCTCCTTTCCTGTGGCGATCAAGGCTAGCGTCCCTTTCCCAACAGTGAAGGAACTGTTCAGAGCGCCAATAGAAGCAACAAGAAATGAGATTGGAGTGTTAAACCAGAATGATGAACCAGGCAACTGGAAATTTCCGCCGAGATGTGTAGCAACTGACTCCTGCAGAGGACGATGTAATGAGAGCCGGAAGAGTGACGACTTTACGTGCCACTGCGACCAGCTGTGCTTAAGGTACGGGGATTGCTGCGTTGACATCCATCAGTACTGTGTTCTGAACAGAACTGGCGAAAAAAACCTAACGAGGCATCCGTGCCTGTACGATCACGAATCGTTACCGCACCAGTCATTTCGCTATGTGTCCGACTGCCGGGACCAACTTGACTCGATTGGCGATGAGAGGGATCATTTGGGCAAAGTGTTGGGCAAAGACGGCATCGTGTACTCCAACATGAGCTGCGCCAGATGCAACGGTGCCGTAGATGCCGTGCCTTTAGCTCTGTTGGAAAACTTAGCGGACGATGGCGGTGAACAGGCGACGCCGTTTGTCAGAGCGTGCGTCGTGGCTGTAGACACTTGCAAGATGGGCAGTATGGCCTTCAGGGCCCGGGACTTGAACACCCTGTGCGCCCTTTATCAGGGTCCGGTGAGATCCATCCGCAGGCCCAATCGAAAACGAAAGTTGTACAAGAATGCCTACTGCGCCATTTGTAACGGTGACATTCCTGATTTACACTGTTCGGGAGACGTAACGGTGTACAGTGAACGAGACTATTCGTACAGCTTGTTCGAATCAAGTCACCAGAGATATAAAGAGATGACGGACGACATACCATCCGCCTTTTCAATCCTCCTCAATTTCGGTCTAGACGGCGTGCAGCGATTTGAATTCTCTTCCGAGAATAAGGAAGCAATGCTCCGAAACCAGCAACGCTGCCCCGAAAATTTCCTCTGGGATCCGTTCGCTGAACTATGCCGTCAGATCTACTGTGGTACTGAGTTTATGTTAGTAAATTCGCGCTGCATTGAAAAGCCCAAAGAAAACATTGAAAATTTCACAAAGGGGTCCGACGAAGTTTCTGCTGAAAAATTGGCGGACTACAACCGCATAACAGTTGTGATGAATGTTAGCCTTGAAAGCGATAGTGAGCTTCGAGAAGAAGATGTGAAACAGTCCATTACACACGCGCTCGAAGCGTACAACGTATCTAAAGAGCGAATAAAAAACGTGGAGGTTTCCATAACATCTGACGCAAGTCAGATACCCAAGCTTCTAGAGGGTTCGGAGAAGGTGGTTCTTCTGAACGAAGGTGACTATCCAGACGATGAAAGCAATGACTCAGGCGAGTCAAACAGCACGTACATTCCGGCATATCTCATCGCCCACTTCGACCTGTACGAGCCAAAGAGGAACGTAGTGGAGCCTTCCATCAGCAGTGTAATTGAGGCGTTTGCCAGCAGCTTCAACCTGAGTTCGCTGATGCTCAAAGAACTCAACTTGACGGGAGAAGTGAGCACAGTCGAGTCCCGACCTACATTCATCGACAACTGGTGCAGTGACGAGGACGGGGGAAAGATACGCGAGTACTGGAACGATGAATTCGCACTCGTGACGAAACCCGGCAACGAGCTCTCCATCAGTCAGGTGTACGTGAACAGAACTGGCAGGACTTACCAGCCTGGAGATTTCGCCGCCAATGTGCTCTTCCGCGTCACAAGCAGCCAGACGGCGGCGGTGACCATCAACAGCGTCGTCGTCGTGTGCGACCGGGGAACAGGACTCCCTGAGTCTTGCCCCCGGCTTGACTTCAATTTGAGTCAGGTGAAAGTCTCCAGAGACGACAGCGTGGTCCTCTCAAGCGGAACTCTCTCCATCCGCTGCCAACACTACAAGTTTCTCCCGCACGGCAAGGTAAGGCTCTGCTTGGACGAGATCCTCGACGCACTCGGCAGCCGCTGCCAGCTTTTCGACGGTCCCCTGATGGCCCTCATCAGCCTTGTGCTTAGCGTCATCTCCATGGTGGCCCTCGCCCTCGTGCTTCTCACATACGGCCTGTTTTCTCAACTCCGGAACCTGCCCGGCTGGAACGTCATGCTGCTCACGTGCACCCTGTTCCTGATGCACCTTAGTTTCCTGCTCAGCCAGCGGCAGTCGGTCCAGGGGGCCGCGTGCCGAGCGGCGGCCATCGTGTGCCACTACTGCGTGGTGAACTCCTTCTTCTGGATGAACGTGCTGGCCTTCGACCTGTACCGCACCTTTACCAAGGGAGGCGCACTGGGCGCCCGCAAGGTGTCCCGCTTCCTGCCGGGCTACCTGGCGTACGCCTTTGGAGTGCCGTTTCTCATTGTGGGCACCTGCGTGGGACTGGACTACTTCGACACACCCTTGTCCCCTTACTACGGGCTCTTCGGAGTCTGCTGGATCGTCAACAGGCTGTCGGCGCTCACCTTCTTCGCAGTACCCGTGGCAGTCCTCCTGCTGCTCAACTTTGTCTTCTACGGAATGACCGTCTACGCCGTGCACTCGTCCGCCAGGTAAGTCGTCGTTCGTTGACTCGCTCATTCATGAGACGGCTCGAAGACTCAAATAATGTCATTTCCGTTCGATTAAAAGCGTGCCTAAAGGTGGGGAAAGAAATATAATAACGATCTATCTTGCAGTGGTGCATAACGAATACAATAGCTTAATAGCTTTACGCAGATTAATCCACAGCAGGCATTTAGTGAATATTTCCCAAAGCCGATATTGTAATGAATCGAAACGGAATGAACGCACTTGATGAATTGTAGAAAAGCAAGACTAAAATTCTGGTTTGAAATTTTCTATGTGTATTTAATGCTGCTAAAATTTTATAACTGGCCATCAGTTCAGATGATTGGGTATTGATTCATCCTATACGCGCTTTCCACTACATGTGGTCGTACCTTTGTAAGCTGGAGGTTATCGCGCCTGGATATACAGGGTGTTTTTCAAGACTTTATAAATTTGTTTTTTTAAAAGCCATTCGATTAGTTGCAGTTTGTGCAGCTGAGTTTTACCGCCAACGGGACATAATATAGGAGGAGAATTGTCACGATAGGTATGTTAATTGTCTTTAATTTGTTAACCGGCGTCTTATTTCTTTTAGGATAAAGATATCGTCCCAATCAGAAACTTGCTGAGCGTCGCCGAGAACCACTAAATAAGTGAATTATAAAAGATTATGGTCACGTGGAAAGCGCGGTGCTCCTGCAACAAGCACAAGGTTAATTGTGCGGAAACGCGGTGTCTCTGTTTCTTATCACCTGTGGTTCCGCACCAGCAGCATGCGCCCGTCGCACGAGTGGTCACTTTAGCGCACCACGGCGCTTCCCACGCTCCTCAGACCTCTCTAAAATTTACTTACCAAGTGGTTTTCACGGAAGCTCAGCATGTTTCTTATTGGAACCATATATTACTATTCAATAAGTCAAAAGTTATTTAAGAAGCCTTAGTTAATTAACCGACACATCGTGACGATAATCCCTCTATATAATCTACTACTGGCCGTATAACTCACCTGCACAAACCGCTGTCCTATAGCTTTTACAGCATTTTTAAAGAAACAATATTTTGAAGTCTAAAAGAACACTTTGTATACAAGCGCGTGTGCGTGTTATGTAAACAAATCTAATTGTATTCAATTGTAACCGCTAGAGGAAGAATGGCCTTGCATGTCTCTCGAACGTCCTGCCTTCAGCACGCGCTCCATGCCTTCCGCCGTGCTTTGGCTGCATGCGCGCGCTCGAGGTGCGCGAGACACCGAAGCATGGTCGAAGGTAGGAAGCTCGTGCTGGAGGCAGGACGACTGGAGCTCCTCCTGCCGTTCTCACTTAGTGACTATAGTAAAGTACGTTGCTGGGCTCGTTGGCCCATTTAATACAAATAAAATGCGCTTTAGTGCCGCTTTAAGACCAATCGAAGTGTTCTAATGTACGTGCACCCAAAATCTGTTACAAGGAGCCGTAACCATCTTCATTGCTTATATTTACTTTATTGCTTGGTTTAAGGACCGCCTCCCAGGGGGTCTTTAAACCGGCTGACCCCTCCCCCCCCCCCCCCCCCCCCCGCTGGGGGGGGGGGGGGGGGGTGGAGGAGTCAGCTGGTTCAAAGACAGCCGACGTCGGCAGCCGAAGAGTCCATAGATAGAGTGGGTCCAGATCGGGCGAGGAGGGACTCCACTCAGGATCAGAGACTCCCCTTTCTGCCCCCGATGCCTCTCCTGGAAAGCAGAAACAGTCTTCCAAAAATAATAAAATGCTCCACGTATAAAATAGCTTTTAAATCATAGTAAATGCCCGATTTGTCGTTTTTAACCTATATTTTGTAAACTTAACATAATAGCGGTAAAAAGATAAATATCATACAATGGAACTGCCGTGGCGCATGAATAACGCTCATTTATTTTTGACGAGCTTTTCACTGTTGCCCTTTGCTTACAGAAGACTCGTCTAAATCACTCACACAACAAGGTTTTGCGTCGTCAATAGTTTTTACGAAGAATTGCGGTTCCTAAAACTCTTCGAGTGACGTAGCAGTGGCAGTGGAGTTGCCTGTGTCGTAGTTCTTCTCCGCGTTCTACTGGAGGCTGTTGCACTTCGTATATTTCTTTATCGCCTCATCATTAACGGGACATTGTATCTTCTACCCAACGTTCAACTGCAGCTTCATAAACTGCAAGGATTTGTAGATCAGCTCCCTGGGCCCTTTCTAATTCTCTGCGATTGTAATCCTCCACCACCTTTAATGGGGTAGTGCTCGTCGGGAATCTCGGGGTGACGTTATTGAACGGCTTTTATTATCATCCAAACTTTTTTGTTTAAATTTAAGTAGGAAAGAGCCCAGTTATTTGTGCTGCCCGTAATACATTCACGTTTATTGACCTTTCTAATTTCTATCTTTACTCCCATGCTTCTCATGGCAGGTTTGAAACGGCCCTTTTGGCAGCAATCATTTTCCTATTTTTTATAAAGCAATGACCCACTGCCATCAGTTCCAGTCTTGAAAAGGGCCGATTTGGCTCTTAAATTAGAAGCTATACTAAATCCCTCTCTGTTTTCTTTTATATATCTCCCAAAGATTCTGCAGATTAAGTCACTGGATGCATCATAGGTATTGCTTTGTGCAGTATGCCCTTCCAGCAAAACTAGTATAACTTTCCACTATTGTTTCTGTAAAGCTGAAATTCAGGCAAAGGAATAATTTATGAAGACCTGAAATCCCAAAAGAATCCAGATAGATTTCCAGTTCGATAATCCAGATGACGAAAATTTATACGTGTGCTGGGTTTTTCGGTAGCGTATCGCAACCCTTAGGAAGCCTTCCGAGGTAGACAGAGAAGTGCGCAGCCACTTGAAAGGACCAAAAGAAAGCCTGGGGAGCATTTCGTCGTTACCCGACGGCTCGAAAACAAATCGCATTTAATAAAAGCAGGACCAAAGTTCGTTGGACAAATAAACAGGCCAAAGATGGATTCCTGAAACAAGTATTTCTCCCAAATAAATAGTTTTATTTCTGTAAAGCAAGTGTGGAATCGTCTTAAAAAGAATGAAGGTAACTACCAGCCCTTTCGAATACCTCTTTTTTCGTAGTCATAATCTTTAGAGGATCAAGCCGACGTTCTCATGAAGCGTTTCTTTGGAATCTCCAGTTGATGTATAACCACAGTCATTTTTTTAACACTCTAAAAAAAAGGGGTGTAGGCGTTACACCGCTTGTCACATATACGACACCCCAAAACTTTAGTTTGATGTACAGCGCACTGACGTTGTAGCGGCGCTACCAAATTTCACGAGCGGCTTGATAGCCGAGTTGTACAACTCATTAAAACAGTTAATGTAAGTGTGACTGACTGCAAAAAAAAGTTACCGGGGTTTTCTAGGCTCAACTGCAAAACCTGTGTGTGCCTTCCCCGTAGACTTTAATACGTACTTTAGCTGTTTAATATGTTAGATTGCCCCGTCATCAACCCTCTTGCAAAAGTTGGGGCAGTCAGTTCGACGTCAGCGCGCTGTACGTCCAACTAAAATTTTGGGGTGTCGTATATGTGACAAGGGGTGTAACCTCCACACCCCCTTTTTTTTAGAGTGAAGGGGTATAGTTCAGCGGCAGAGATTGAGGCCAGTTTCTTTGTCTGGGGCTCACGATGCAGCATACAACATGTCATTTACAAGTTGCGAGCTTAAAGTAGCTGTCGGCGTAAAGAAGCTTTCCGCACCTGGACCAAAGAAGATCAAAGAAATGCTAAAGCACTCGTCAGGTGAACCCCTAAGTAGTATTTTGGCACTCTTTAATTTTATTTGTGGGTGGTTCTTTGTTTCTTCAGTGCTGTAAAAGGGCACACATAATCCCTCTGCTAAAATCGAATAACAATTCCTCTTTACCAGCGAACTACAGCTCAACTGCTCTCACAAGCTGCTTGGGAAAGACCTATGAGGGACTCATCAATCGACACCTCGTGCATTTTCTAGAGGCAGAGAACGTCTTTGATGTTAGTATGGTTTCCGAGCAGGACGTTTCACCGCTGTCCACCTTATTCATGTGGAAGCCTGTATTCGCGAAGCGTTTAGGCATCGTCAGCACTGTGTTTCTTTATTTTTCCATTTGCACAAAGCATATGACGCGACGTGGCATAAGGGACACTTAGAGATTTGTAGGAATACGGTGTTCGGGGCCGCATGTTACGCTAAATCCGAGTTTATTTGAAGGAATGAACCTTCCAAGCCTGTTAGAGCTCCATTCTATATACCGGATCTGCTTGACCAAGAGAGTTGTGTCCCTCAGGGACACAACTCTCTTGGTGACCCTTTTTTTCAGTCAAAGTGACCCTTTCTTTCAGTGAAAATTAATGGCCCGGCTAAGGTGATACAACCGTCGGGAACGCGACAGAACAGAACACGGCAAAACAGCACGCGACAAAACAGCACAGAGACAAAAAAAAAGTATGAGACACAACAGCACGGCACAGAGCAACAGAGCGACAGAAGAGCGCGTCACAAAACAGAAAGCGACAAAACAGCACAGCAACAAAAAAGCACGCATGTAAGTACATGCTGTTTTTTTCGCAGTAGGACACATTATAAGCAGCACGCGCCAAAATTCAGCACTTGCTGCTAACATGTTCAGCAGAACATGTGTATTTCCGTTAGTTTTTTATCTACCGTTATATTACTTTATAATATTAGCTGCGCCGTCATAGTTTATACTCATAGCTTTTCGTGCATGTTTAGTACTATAAAACTTTCTCACCGCAAGACAACGAAGCTAAATTTCTTCCCGTTTTTTTGACTGATTGATTCTTAATCTGGTAACATTTGAAATCGATTCAAATGCGGCACCCTATTTACCCAAAAGAAGAATGAAGATCACAATTGATGAGTTGAATGGAACTGCTAAAGAAAAAGTTTATTTGACATACACTTTCGTTTTAAATATAACTAACATGCTGTGAGAGAAGCGATAGCCCAAAAGAGTGTCAATGAGAAGCTGTGTGCCATACTGGGAAAGGACGTTCCGCAGTCTTTGCGAGATTCTCGCGTATTGCTTTGAATCTGATGGGGTGCATCCTCTTTGGCCGTCGACCATCTGCTGCGTTACGCTCTGCTTGGTACTGCCTGAGTACACCTGTCAAAAAACTGAACAAAATTTTCATGTGCATACTTGGTTGGGCTTATACCCTTCAGCAGGCCCCAGAGTGTTTTCTGGTGCACATTATCGTAGGCTCCCTTCATGTGGAAATAAACAGACCATAGGAAATTTTTCCTCTTCATTGTTATCTCCATACATTGAGCGATGATGAGTAGGTGGCCTTTTAGTCTTTTATCTTTTTAGTACACATTCTAAAGCTCCCCAAGAATTGGCATTCCCTTCTGCTCATTCCTTCATTCTTTGCTTTACTGTCTGCATAACTATTCGCATAGGCACAGCTATCTGTAGAGCTAAGCGCATAGGCGTTTCTTTTAAGATGGCTTAGTTTATTTTGTGTACGTTCTGAATATAAGTTCCGGTATTCGATATTCGATTCCAAATTTGAAGGAAATAGTGCCGATTGAAGCCAAAAAGTTGAATTTGATTCGAGATGAATTTTAACAATTCGCAAACTCTAATCTTGGTTTCTATTATCTACCCTGGTGTTGCCGCATGCTCATATCGCAAACTAACAAGTACGCATTCACTTATTTTGGAATCTAAAATGTATCCAACACGTACATTCATGCTTTACCAATGCACGCAAAAGTGACAATACCGGTTGTGTCACTTCTGTTTGTATTACGTTATATCTAGGGTTGCGTGTTTTCGGATAAATCCCCCCCCCCCCCCAAAAAAAAAAAAAAAGAAAATCCGAAAAACACTTGTTGGTAGATTTTTGTGTTAATTAGGATTTATCCGAAAAACTCAGAATTTCGAGGTCACAGCGACAAAATAAACAGCAAAATTAGTTACACAACTAATCTTTATAAAAAGTACAAGGTTAGTGGTTCTGAGGAGATTCCACTTCAGTTTCCTTTGAAATTTAGAACTACTGACAAAAAAAGCGGTTTGCTTTTTAGCACGTCGAGGTTCCTTTGGGACAACGGGTTATGGTACCCGGACCTTACTTATTTTGTTTTCGAATTTTTTAATTTAACGCAGTAAAATAAACTTAGAATTTCAATGAATTGGGAATCTAACAAAAATCAATTCCGATAAACCCCGAATTCTTAGCGAAAAATAAACTCCGAAAAACAATCTCCGAATTTCACGAGAAATGAACTGTGGAAACACGGAATCCTAGTTATAGCAATTAATTCTAGGTACAGTTTGTATTATGTTATATCGAGTTAATTCTAGGTACTGCCAGGAAACACAGGGCATGACCTAGTATGATCAGGCGCCTTTTTCCTCGGCTTTCTTATCGCACGATGCCGCAATTTATTGACTGCGGTCACAGGATGCTCGGTAGTCGAGATGCCATGCCTTTCGTACACCATCACTGACCACACAGTTGGTCAAAACTCGCCATTGTTCATTCAACAGTGGCCAATTTCCAGAAAGAGTGTTTCCGAAGAACATTGGCATGTAGAATTCGCACTACGCTTTAGAAGTAGGCCTTCAGGTTTTATCGGGTGTTTCAGACTGCACCCAAAACATACTATTGCTCTGCCAGTAAAGGTAAGGAGAACTGCGTGCGCGTGTGGCCTGAAATGTACATCAGTTGGAGTCAGAACTGCATTGTCACGGGCTCCTTCGCGTAGAGCAGAATGCCAGAAAAACGGGATAAATTGATGCAGGTAGAACTAACTCTACGCACATATTTTATTTTATCTGAAAATACTACCTGTTCCATCTGTTACTTCACTAGGGTGGTCAAAGATGTAGTTTCTTTCTTCAAGCACAAACGCAGTTTATATAGCGCAGGGAATGAAATAAATGGCGTGATACGAGTTATTCAGCTGTTAGCGCGTATATGAAAAGCAGTAAGTGCGTTGTGCACAACGCGTGCTCAGAGCGAGCTCCCGCCTATCTGTCTCGGTACCAGTGCACTCCAGCAGCGCAGGTGGAAATATCTGCCGAGGCTGTCGGCGCCTCGGTCCCAGCGTCGTCTGAGCAGACACACCTTTCGCAGGGACAAGTGGGGCCCCGGCCTGCGCTGCCACAACGAGCGCAACCCGGCGGCGGCGACCACGTACCTGCGCATGGCCACCGGAATGGGACTCACCTGGGTGTTCGGCTTCGTTGCGGTCTTCCTGCGCAGCTCGGACGCGGCGCGGGTCGCCTTCACCTACCTGTTCATCGTGTGCAACACTCTGCAGGGGCTCTTTATCTTCTACGCCTTTGTGTGCAATCGCAAGGTATTCCACCTGTACGGGGCACTGCTGCGCCGCCGACGCGCCAGGGCCAAGCTGAGCAGCTCGAGCTCCGTCACATCGGTCAGCACGGTGTCCAGCAGCGGGTCTTCTAGGTCGGCAGCCTCGCGTCGCGTGCTCGCCAGCTAGGCCGAATGTTGCTGTGGACCACCCGGCCAACCGGAGGCTCGGACCAGTCAGCTGGCGACAGCAGGCTCCGTCTCGAGAGGTCAGATCTGAAGAAAGCCTGCTCCTGGCGTTCGACACCAAGAACCACCAGAACGGCGATACTCTGTGTGTTGTCAACAGCCAGAAATACCGAACACTGCTGAGGACACCGGCTAGAGGGCATTCATTAAAATAGTGCGTAAAAAATGCTGTCAGTCACTTTTGAAAGGAATCCAGTGATCCCCTCCTGTCCATGTCATCGACTCTATGACAAGAGAGTATAAAAGGGTGATTGAATTGCAGATGGGTTAGCCTGAGCGCATGAGCAGGCTACACTAAGGGAAAGGAGATGGGAAGGAAAAGATTGGCCATATTATATCATATGACGAGTGGAATAAAGTGGTAAGCCGACCTGGGGGACATTAAAGCGCCATACAAGGTACCAGTACCGTTTTACAAGTTCAGTGTGAGTTACTTGACTTAGAATGCAATTATGTTACAAATAACGCCACACATCTTAATATGTATTCAGTCAGGATTTAAGCAGACACTAAGCTATATTGCTGTAACTGTAAACTATCACTTGACACCCCCAGTTTCCAACCGGTGGAAGGATATCGACTCAGCCCGTGACAATGACACATTTCAAGACAATGGCATGGACATGTAAAACTCATCACTTATGACGCGATCACACTGGAAGCGGATCCGCAACCGCAAAGCGGATCCGCACGTTCTCAACCGCAAAGCGGCTGAGATCGAGCTCTTGGGGCGCGTTTTTGTCAACCGCTTCGGGACCGATTTCTCCGAACCGCAAAGCGGCAACCAATCGCAACGTGGTGCTGACGTGACGTCCGTGGCTTTCCAAACAAGATGGCATCTGTCGATGGTGAGACGTCCAAGCGGCTGTAGTCCTAGCGTTAAAGCAGACAAATCAACGAAGAAATGTGATTACGTCCGCACTTGAATCCGCCGAGAACAGAATTGACCCGTACTCTTAACGGGCTTCGCTCAGGTGATTTGGTCCGGGTAAGAGTTTACAAGTTTAATATTCAGGGTGCCAAATCACGTCGTTCTCTGCCTTGTTAGTCTTTGGCCTTAAAAGATCGGAACCAGATGGCAGCCACTAATCAGTCGTGTGAACTACTGATAGCTTTCGACACTGTGCATGCATGACCACCACGAAGGCCGATAGAGACGACGTAAGCCCAATTGCGTAGTCAATACACTACCGCGGAGCTGGCAAGGTACCTGCGCTCGCTTGACCTGTAATGTTTACTCCTACCAAAAAGAATAAAGGGAACCTACTCAAGAAATAAAATGTACGTACCAGACGATGCATAGGTAATCCATACGGCATTTATCTGAGCTTAATGTCAAACAAACAGTAGACTCAATCGACGTGCGAGTCCGCCACTAACGAAGCCACGACCGGCTAGCACCGAACACATTTCCCCGCACTAGTGTCGGCCAGCGCCGCTCACAACTCCGAAAATCATAGGAGCGAACAATTCAGAGGGACAACTGGCCCTCTATCCCGAAACGAATGTCAGCTATTCATGCGGGAAGGGTCCACTTCAAAGGAAGCGTGGGGGCATCCTCTTCTGAGTCAGCCAGGCGCTATGCCTGTTCAGGCTTTGCTTGTGTACGAAGTCGAGAAAATCACAGGCGGGTTTTGCGGGTTCATGTCTCTATTCTTCTCTGCCTGAAACTCGTAATACGTGCGAACAGCCTGAAGAAAAATCTTCACAGTGCCAAATCGCTCAATTTTGTCTTTGGATCGTGAATTAAACTGGATTTCGGATTGTAAAACAGGGTTGCCGAACGCAAGTCTCTAAAGATCACGTGTGATCGCCGAGAAACCACCAACAGTGTCTCGGTGTGTCTGAAACGGGTCGCTCGTGAACCACATTCGCAACCGCTTCGCAAACGCATCTCAACCGCCAGTGTAGGTAAATAAGTCTTCAGCAATCATCACTCCGGTTTTTCCTGTTCAAGTATAGTAGATTTTATTTAAACCCCCCACGCACAATCATAAGGGTAGCTGCTGTATAGACCTTGGTGTAACCTTAATTCAGCCTGCAAGTGACGCATCATCGACCCGTGCTCATCTGCGAAGGGTATAAGTGAAACAGGTGCAGAGACGGTGTTGGGTAACCTGTTGTTTAATCAGGCATTCCAGGCCGTGCATGCGTCAGCTCCAAGTAGTTTCGCATAACCAAGGGAACATGCTCGAAACTACGTTCGTCGAGCTGATCTGCGTTGTTTACAGGTGCAAAAAAAATTTACTTGCCTTAATTATTTTGAGAAACCCTGGCAGCACAGAATTTGCTGTGTCTTCATTATGCCTACTTTATAATTTGAAATGCTTGTTTACGGGGAGCTGCCCACACGAAGCACACCTGTGCTCTCCGGGTCTAACGGAATGATCAAGACAGGTATACATTTATTCGTGGAGTTGAGTGTGTCACCAGCCCGCTTTAATTATGAGTTTGTGGGTTCTGCTTCTTTCGGGGATGCGTGTATGGCCTTAAATTCTTAATGCTCCCAAAGTGCGAAGAACCAGTTCTGGCAACTGAAGTAATAGCGAGGCGAGGAGGTTTATCGCGCCCTTTATCTGTTGACTGCTATTTCCATTTGTGACGTCATATTGTCACGGGTGGTGACCAATAAACAAAAAATAAACAGGAATAAATAGACATTTAATGTGGCGAACTTGTGCCAAAAAAAATGAAAGGGTACAGAAGATAATAAGAGAGCGCCGCGGGCGTCGAAGTCGGCGTAACAGCAGAGTCGAACGCTGGGGCGAAACTGACTCCGCTCGCCTTGCGGAATCCCTATGTACCCTTGAGGGTTTCCGGATCGTTCGGCGTAGAAGGTTCGGTGTGTAGAACATTCTAACCTCGAATCAGCAAGACGGTTCTCGAATTCACTAGAACATCAAATTACACTGTCAACAAAAATGTGTAGTCGCGGCCAGGAATCGAACCCTGGCCTTCTGCGTGGGAGGCAAGCGCGATAACCGTTAGGCCACGCGCGCGCTGCCTACTTGGCCAGCTGCGCGCGCGGCAATGTATCCGCTGCGCTACCCCACGGTACATGTTGATCAACCCCGTGTTTTCATAAGTTCACGTGGCTTTAAGTAAGACTAGCCGCCTACAGTCACATACGGACTAACTATCCCCGGAATAAGAATGACTCGCCGACGACGATTGGCTGCGGACTAAGCACGCTGGACTATAGTACTTCACCTCCGCCAGTCGCCCGCGGGCCAAGTACGCTTGACTAAGTATGGCCGCCTACGAGCGGCGGAGAAAAGCTCGACATGCAGAGAAAAGCTCATCCAAGAACAACTCACTGGAGAAAAGCTTACCGCAAAATCGGCAGATGCGGAGAAAAGCTCGTCGGCCTTTGAGCGAATGTGGAGAAAAGCTCACCGATTTTTTTTTCTTAGCTTAGCCGACTGTGCGTCACACGTGGCAATCTAACACAATTAGAATTCGTCACTTCATAAAAATTAGTGTCTTCCCTTTTGTAATGTTCTTGAAGTTTATTGGGCATATTTACTAATTCCTCAGAAATTAGTAGTCACCCGATCTGTACATTATTGACGTCGCAAGTATAAAATCAGTACATCGGACAGCCGTAAAAAAAAAAAAAAAAAAAAATTTACAACTTGACAGTGCGCCGTCAATAGCACTGTAAAATAAAAAGTTTTTTTTTTTTTTTTTTTTTGCGCGTTAATATGAATAGCGGTGCGGTGAACCGTTTCAGCTCCTATGATTGTGTGGTGCCTGATAGATAAGTAGGTGTTTGTTGATGTAATCAGCGTCGGCTAAGCTGTTTCCTTTCTGTTGTTTTAATTAATAAAACATTAGTTGCGAGAACAGCTTCGTCCTGTCGTGTTTGTTTTCTTCACTCCGTCTTCGTCGTTTGAGCGGTTTTCATGTATAACGTTTACCCACTCACATAATTCATTACCTTACAGAAGACTAGTTCTTATATAGCTCACGACTCACGAGTAACAACAGTGACAGTGCGCAGCTCTGAATGTGATGGGTGGCTCGCCGTAGAAGGACACTGTCACACAAAGGCAACGTGTGGACTCTGGAAACACCAGCACGAACGGCTATAAAACGTGCATGTTCGTGGAAGAAAGAAGCCTCGATATCCTATACTGACCGTCCTTACCTGTTTTCAAAGGTTAACAAGAGCTTCCAATATAATTTCAAACACCGCGTTGTTGCGCATTTTCTTTCAAAATTTCGGCATTTGCAGTTTTGCTTTTTTAGGCAGTGTTGCCAATTTAGCGGTTTTCCCTCTAAACTTAGCGGCTTTTGGTTCTGTTTAGCGGGATAAATTATGGTTTTGCGGGCGGTCGGATTTTTAGCCGGTTTTATGTAATCTTGACCGTTTTTTAGAGATATAGAAGTTTTATATCGATTTACTGTCAACTATGCACCGTTCATATCCATAATAATAAGAATAATAAGTAGGGGTGTCGCGAACCGGCCGAGGTTCGAGTTCGACCAGGTTCGACTATTTCGAACTTTTTGTGGAAATTTCGACGAACCTTGTATTGAGGTTCGACTCATGTGCGCATGCGCGACAGGCTGGCCAGTTGGCTTCGGACTGGATGGCGATGGCTAAGGGTTGAATTAAGGGCACCGCTAATTGGTTATTTCAGGTAATACAGTACAAAAAACATTAATTTATTAACTTCTTCAGTGATTGGAATTGATTTCTTTTAATTGCAACTGTTCATAAAATAAAATAGCCCTTTGCATAAAAATAAATTTTCCAAACCTATACGCCTCGCAAGTGGGCTCATTTTCGTCTTCTGCGCATGAGAAAGCAAGTAGCGGTGAAGTCAGAACGCCGAGCCCTGATTGGCTGATCGCCACCCCCTATCTGAGCGTCGTCTGCTCCTTTGCAACGTCGTCTGCTCGCAACGTCGTCTGCGTCTGTCTTACCTTTCCTGCGACTTTCGGAAGTGCAGGTCTTTACGAGCCAGCTCGACTTCGCCTTTCAGTGAGGGCAGACGAAATAACTCGAGCGGTACGCTGTTTTTGTCTAACTAGCAGACGTGCATCAAGGAGGGAAGTCAGAGGACTCACTGGCGAGGTGTCCCGAGGCGTCGAGGTTTGTTTGCTAAGAACCGAGAGTGAGCGTGTTAGTGGCCGCAAGTTCCCTCCCAAATACTTTTTCCCTCCTTTCGTGTGCGGCGAGACCCCTTATTCTTTAACGGCGTCGGCGGGTTGGCGCAGTTAACGTCGTCTGCTTTACGTCTGCTAGGCAAAGCGATGGCTGCTTTACCTTTCCTGCGTTCGTCGGAGATTCACCGCTTTTCCACCGGCGAGCGTCACCGTTGCCTCGGGAAACAAGGAGATAACAAGATTAAGAAATTGACCTCTGAATCTAAAATTGAGGTCAGCGATCAAAGAATAATACGGGAAGGGTTCACAAGGGTCGCGCGGGCATATTCCATTCAGCACGCCAGCCGGTCGTGGGCAGACGGCCGCCGAGTCGCGGAGTGCCTGCTAGGCCTAACTGCGGAACTCGCTTGGTCGCGTTCGGTGGAATCGTCGCCGTTGGAGCTTTTCCCGGGTGTTTGTGGATCCAGCGCTCTTGTTCGTCGTGGTCTGTTTCAAGCACTTTTTACTTTTTTCTTGCTGCTTGAAGTCGGGACGCGTGAGAAGCGCACGTAGAAAAATAAACGTCCGTGGATCGTCGCGACCGCGACGCTGTCAGCCATGCTGATTTGATCGTAAGAAGTGCGTAAGGCAGCTTCGGAGCTGTCGTAGGATGTCGTCGTAACCTGCGCAAAACTTACGAAAATTTCGTTTAGTGAATACGAATTTGTTCTCAAGTTTTGTCTTACGCACATTTTTGGCATAAGATCGTTTCGTGAATCTTGCCTCTGCACTTCCGAAAGTCGCAGGAAAGGTATAGACAGACGCAGACGACGTTGCGAGCAGACGACGTTGCAAAGGAGCAGACGACGCTCAGATAGGGGGGCGCGATCAGCCAATCAGAGCTCGGCGTTCTGACGTCACCGCTACCCCCTGCGCAAGAAGCAGACGAACTTGCCCTCCGCATAGACAAGCTTGTATCAAGGTCTGGCCACACTGTCCGCAAAGTCGAACCGGTCGAATTTGGTGAAAAGTTTCGACGGTTCGTCGACCGGTTCCACCCAGTCGAACCCCGGAAGTTCGACCTAAAAATCCGGTTCGACAAAAGTTCGCGACACCCCTAATAATAAGCCACAGTCGTCTTCGCTTACTCTCAGTAATGTTCTGGTTTGTGAGAGTAACGCCTGTGACGTCATCAAAACATTAAGACGTCGAATATCGGAACATGCCTCCCCGTTTTGTGCGCGCAAGTTTGAACAGCATGAATGTTGCAATTTTCCTTCGACGTTTTTGTCACACTGTTTCGTGAAATGGGCGCGGTGAAGTACGCTCAGAAGTTTAGAAAAGACTGGCTGGCTACTGGAGGTTCCTGGTGATAGGAGACGAGCCAGGTGCCGCTATTTCAAAACGGAACTGTCTGCGAAGAATGTGGATTTGGTCATGCACGCTGCAACGAAGAAGCATGTTTCGGCCGCTGCGCCTTTCTCCTCTGGTAGCAGACGACTCTACAAGGTGAACGGGTCTGACTAGTCACTGCTGAAGGGTCCCTTGCCATGTTCGTATGCGCTCACTCAGCAATTTCGGCTTCGGATCACCTGGGTGAACTCTGGCGTGGCGTGACAGATTTCTAGTCAAAACAAAAGGAAAGCTTCCTTTCAGATGGCATTGATATGATCTACACTGTTATTATACCTTTGTGAAGAATTAAAGCAAAAAAAAAAAAAAAGTTTGAAAAGTCGTTTTGCGTTGGGTTTTGGATTTAGCGGTTTTTTAGCGGTTTTCGGGATTCCGACTGCGGGTTTTCAATTTTTGAGTTGGCAACACTGCTTTTAGGTTTTCGGGCAGACATTATTAAGCTTTCGAACTTTTTTCTGTTCTTAGAGTTCATGAAGCTTTCAATTAGGCTTTCGCTGCTTAGAAAGTATACCACAGAAAAATCTCGCCCGCCATTATTAATTTGAAAGCAATAAGCTTAATAAGCTTAATAAATATTACAAAAAAGGACATTTTCTTTTTTACAAAGCTGACAAATTTTAATGATAATAAATTGATATATGTTACGCATAATTCATCAGCCTCCATATAAAAAGAAGAAAAGAAATCTGCGAGTTTTTCTCCGCATACGCTCAATGGCCGGTGAGCTTTTCTCCGGTAACCTCTTTTCCGGTGAGCTTTTCTCCGCGATTCGCCGCCTATTCGCGACTCCAGCAAAACGGACGCCGCCAAGCGGGAAAACCGGGAACCAGTCGGTCCAGGTCGCTCCGCGCCCCGCCGCGTCTCTGATGGCTTTCGCGGACACGTGCTGTCGGCGCTGGGGCGAGCAATGTAATTTGACGAAGGTCCGAAGATTTCGTAAATTTGCCTGAGTGTTCATTAGTGTGGTGAAGCCTCAGTAGATTGTTTCTTTCCATGACGTGTTTGAAAGCCCGTTTACTCCATAACACACGGTCGCGTGCTTTCAATTTTTTGGATGAGGAGGAATCACGGAAAAACGTTTTGATTTCTCGACTGTCTCTAATCACATTCAAAGTGACGACTGCTTGGTAACTGATAAGTGGTTTCTTTATAAGTGTGAACAGTGGACTGAGGTCGACAGACGAAGTGTTTCACTGGAGGGAACACCAATGTTGCAGTCAAGTGAATGGGAAAGTTCGATAGCTGCTTTCCTTGAGTTTGGTTGTGCTCGATTAGCTTCAAGTTAATTTGAGCCACTAACGCCGGCCGGTGCATTGGCTATTCATCTTCGCGGCTTTTCGCCGAAAAAGACCACATTGAAGGAGTTGGGCTAATTTCGCAATTACTTGATTCAGAAAACCTGCTCGCTGCATATGATTAATGAGGGAAATTATTTGCTTTCAAAAGGTGGGGGACGTGTCTCGCAAAGTTAGAAGCTGTCACGTCATTAGGATCTATCGCGCATCCAATATTTATATTATAAGCCCTGTCGAAGCCAGCAGCAATATACGTCTACATTGCTCAGGTTGACCGGCCACAAAAAATACTCATTTTATCCGTTCAGGATTCGAAGTCAAGTTCAATGCAGAGAGGTCTGAGTGAATCTCCGATGAAGACTCTCCTCAGTTTGTCCGCATTCGTCTCCGTTCTACCGGCTAGAACCATTTGGCTAAGTTTGTGTAGTATCTCTCTGTCTGTAAAATATACTTTTATTCAGCAGTTCACCTAATAGTTAGTCAACTAAGCTCATATTTCAACCCGAAGAATATACTAATATCGCTTTAGTGGGACCATAGTACGTAACATAATACATAATCCGCATATTCATCAAAATGACTTCTCGATTGCTACTAAAACCTGAATTGAAATACGAGTATCAGCTGCTTAGTGAAGCGCCAGCGAGTTGACATGCTCCTTGGCTCAAGAAGCACTTGCTTAATTTACGTAATTTTCCTGCAGCTTGTGTTCTTGACCGAGCATACGACTGAAGCTGTTTCTTGAAACGCGGACAGGCACAAAAGCTCAATTTCGAGGTCAGATAAGTCGCATGGTCGAGGCATGCGAGTTAGCTAAAAATTACTCTCGGTGGGACAATTTTGTAGCCCTCGCCGCTTTCCTTAGATGATCAAAACTAATTAGAGTCTATTACCGTTTCTTCGGAGCCCATAGTTTCGGTTTTGATCGAAGTATCCGAAACGAAAGTTTGACATGAAAAGAACAAAAAACACCGACAAAACAAAGCTATGCTCGGCAAGTTTATGCGCACCGGCTACACTTAACTCAGTTCAAATACCCATAAAATTGGGCATTCAACAAAAGAAAATTTGTTAAATTGAATGCGCCACCCATTCAGGCGGCCCGGCCGAGCCGACGCGACCTGGACTCAGCCGCCATGTTTGTTTGGTGGTGGCGCCCCCTTTAGGTCGTTGGAGTCGCGAATAGGGCTGTCTGTGGACTCTTTTCTTGGCAATGCAGTGGAGGGTACAGGCACGCGCTTCCTCTCCCATTTTGAGCGCTGAATAAAGCCGTGCGCGGGCTCTCCCCCTCTTCATTGCATAGCCAAGAAAAGTTGTTGCCGAGTGTTAGCGACACCACCTAAAGGAGAAGGCCAGAACACGCCTCCAGTGACGTCCCGGCAGCAGGCTGACGTGCGCCGCGGTATAGAGCTGAACTGAAGGCTTCGCGCGTAGCTTTTACGTCGTAGAAACAAAGGTTTTAGCACTATTTATTTTTTATGAGCTAACATGAGAGCTGTGAACGCCGAGTGATTTAAAGAACAAATTTTAGGACGCAGGATAAACTATTATAACCTACAAAATTGTAGTGATATACAAGAAACTTATATCTAGAGACGGATGTGTTATTTTTTAAGCGATAAACTGGGTGGTGTAATTATCTCTAAGGACAGGGGAGTTGTTTAAAAAAAAATCTTTTTGAAATGGCAATAATCGCAGTTGTGGGACCAGATAAAATGACTTACAGTAATAATTGAATAAATGATGCAGAGGCATTAATTTCATTTCGTTTTATTCACCTCAAAGGCATTCAAAGAGGCATTACTTGATGGGGGATTCATAAATAAGACATAAAAGTAACTGAACACGAAACATTAAACACCGACAAGTAAAAATTACACAAAAAAACTCGCTTATTACCATGTTATTGTTATAATGGGGTCTTACAAATCAAGATTCACAGTTACACGAATTAATGCACTTGTTTTTAAATGAAATGGGATATCGCTCAGTTACAATATGGTCAGGTAGTTTGTTCCAGTCAGTGATGCAAAAGACTAAGGAAGAAAAGAGGAGGTGTTAGTATGGCACTTAAATGGTTCAATCTTGCAGGAACTATCTAGTATGGGTGCTATACAATTGGCAGCCCGGCAGTAAGCAGATTGAAAATCGGAATCTGAGTAATATACATCTTGAAAAGAACGCAATCAGGCTATTTTTCGTCTTCTTTCTAAATTAGGAAGATTTTTGTTAGCTTTTAAAGCGGAGACACCAGTTTCTGATAAATAATCACCGCATATAAATCTGGCTGCTTTGATCTGAAGACTCGAGCTTCGAGATTAGGTAATTTAAGTGTGGATTCCAAATTATGCTTGCATATTCTAATTTTGGGAGGATAAATGTTTTGTACGCGAGTAGTTTTGTTTCAATGGGAGCTAGATATGATGTCCGCCAATGAAACCTAGTGTTTTTAGTGCGCTATTTGTTATTTGCTCGTTCCATGATAATGAGTCTGTAAGATACATGCCCAAAGACTTCTATGACGATGAGTGTTCTAGTGGTTGTGAAAGTAATGAGTACTAGGTTAGTGTTTTAGTGGAGGATTTAGTTACGGACATTTGTTTGCATTTACGAGTGTTAATGTTCATCTGCCATAGGGAACACCATGATGATATTGTATCTAAATCGCCTTGACCAATATTGTGATCATTAGGTGTATTAATTTTCCGGCAAATAACAAAATCATCAGCAAAGTCTAATTGTCGATTTAATTGATGATGGTAAGTCATTGATATATATCAGAAACAATAGAGGCCCGAGTACACTACTCTTAGGGACACCTGATGCAACAGTAACGAGACCCGAATTGCCAGACAAGTACAAAGTAATAACATTCTAAAATTTCGATCTGCTGGTCTCTTGGGTTTTGATATCCTAATTTGAAAAATGTATTGCATATATTTTGGCAAACTTTTCTTAGACCTGTGATAAATATGTGAAGGTTCAACAATTTAATGCACTCTGCCTGTTCAAATATAGTACTTGCTTTCCAGCAACCTATCTGGTTGCTACATCGAAAAAACACCTGTGACCTGTTTCTTGGGAATGTCATAACGTGAAAACTTCGTATTTGCAACAAAAGTACCGGAATACATGAACGTTGCCCTATACACTGATGTACTTCGACAGTACCGACCGAGTCTGCGAAACGACACAGGTATGTTAGGGCGGCTAAAAACAAGTTTTGCACACAAACGGAAGTGGACATGGGAGCTTCATACAGTGTTGCCAGATGGAGAAAAGAAAAAGTCAGCAGATTGATCCCCGAAAAGTCAGTAGATTTGCACAAAAATCAATAGATTCAACGAAATCTGTGTTTTGCCATGTTTCGCTATTTCCATTAATCCACACTTCGAAGAAATAGTACAGAGTAATAAACACAAATAAAAATGAAAAAAAAAGAGACCAGTTCTCGAGTAATTCTTTATGGAAAGCAAATTAAAATGGCACCGTAAAGTTTTTTTTTTTTTTATCATTATTGACTAGTGTTGGCTATTTCTAGGATTATTCTTTGAAATCGAGACTGAGCCATTTTTGGGATCAACAGATGAAGGCGACAGTGCGACATCCACATGTCGCTATTATTGAAACGAAACCAAAACAAGACATTCCGGCAAGCGCACACGTACATGTCCAATGTAAGTCCTCTGCAAGCTGCCATCTTTCCTTACTGGGCTGTGGAATGTTTTTGAAGCAACGCTGTCGGCGCGGAGCACTGTTAAGGCTACGCGTCATCTGTACGGGCTTTTTTTTTTTTTTTTTTTTCTTCTTTTGCTTGATTTAAAGTTTGCGTTTAAACGGGGAAAAACTTAATTCGTTAGCTTTTTAAGCCACCGAGGAATAACATTGTATCATTTTCTTGCGAGAGCCTGCCAAATAAAAGTAAAGAACCGAAATTTGGATGTCGATCCCATGCATTGCGCCGGGCAAATGAATGAAAATGGCGGCCCTCTCCGCTCAGCTGGGAGCAGCCGGGAAGTCATGCGCATGCGCTCACGCCTCTCTCTCTCTTTGCGCCGCGTGCTGATTGGCTCACTCGGGAAGGGGGCGAGATCATAGACTGGCCAAACTCTCCAGATGTCACCGTCGAACCTGCCAACCTGCCGAACTTGCTCTGGGTGAATAGGTAGATGAATATACTCCAGAGCCGTATATGTAGAGAGTTTGGGTGTTGTATAGTTTCTGGCCTGGGTGGAACCCAAAAAAAAGGGTCCCTCCCCTCAAAAGGGATTAGAGGGGATTATTTCCCTGGACTGCCGCCCCTGGAAAGGGATAAGCATGGATTATGCTCGGACCACTTCTTTGCATAAACCCGAGGCAATCGTCGCGCTCTGATAGGACGTTCGACGCGGAGCTTTGTTTGACGCTCTCCGATTATATTAGAGAGAAAGGGAAGTGCATGCGTGGATAGACTGAGGGACGGGGGGCAACGGGGGCTTCAAAAAAGCCGGGTGGCTTTCTTGAAGTTTCTCGAAATGCGGCTTGTCTTGTTTTGGATCGGTAGAAATACTTCGCTACTTCGAGTAGGGTGGCTTACTTCGAGCAGCGAGCGGCCGCTAAATTAACCGCTGATGCGTCGTCATACCGACTCCGTGGAATTTGGCTTGTCTTGGATCGGCAGAAACACTTTGCTACTTCGAGCAGCGAGCGGCCGCGAAATTAACCGCTGATGCCGAGTGGTTTTCGTGACGAATCGTCCATGTCTCTTCAATCTGCAAAATGCGGTTTGTTTGCTTCGCTTTTCTACGAACGTACCGATATTGTGAAGCAAGGTGAGTTTCTCGGGCTTTGCGTAATCAGGATAAATCGTGTTCTTTTCAATACGCGTCGAGTACGTTGCACCGACTCCCTCGTGAACCGCGCGCCCGAAAACCACGAGAGGCAAGGTAAGCGAACGCCTCGGACCCCAGAACCGGGAAAATAAAAAAATAAAAGTGAAGGGCAACCACACGCGCGTCTCTTCGCTTTATTATTTGTGTCCCCGTCTCGGATTAATAATGAGTCGTTCTCCGTCTATACTCCGTTTCACCTTATGTTGTACCGCAGAGAAGGCCAGAAGCGCGAGCTCATAGCGTTGGCAGCTGCCCTTGTTGCACGAGAACTTGTACCGTCGAGATGTGCCCTAGAGCAAAGAGCTCGCGCTTGTAGCCTTTCCTGCGGTACACTACTAGGTGAAACAGAGTATAGCCTCCGTTTTTGCCACGAGTTTGTGACGTGTAAGCAACGCAACTCTTCACACTGCTTTTATTTATTAATTTTTTTCCGCTGCGGATTTTTTCAATTTTTATTTGTGCCTGGTTCTGCTACTCTTCTGCTCTCGCCTCCCCTCCCCTCCATAAAAGAAAGGCCCACACAATAAAGTGTTCCAATAGCCTGAAGCAAGTCACTCACCTATTCTTCACCGTTGAAATATTTTAGGCTGTAAACAGTAATGTGTGCACACTGAAAAGTAACTTCTTGCTGCAATGTTTGTCGTTGAATATTGGATCACCAGCACAAATATTACTTACCGATGAGTGCCCAGGACAGCTTAAGAGACACCAGTGCACCCTTCAATGGTTCAAACCACTGCTTCATGCACCACACAGGTGACTGTGGCATAGTGACAAGCACAACCAGGGTGCTTGCTGTTTAATGTCAGAAACACTTTGGAAAATGCAGTTACCACATGACCCTGAAGTCCTAGAGAATCTTAAACCTTGGTGCCATGCAAAATAACTAAGCTAAAGAAACCGTCAAGGAAGAGTCACAACAGGTGCAACCCACAGGTTCTCGTGACTCCACATACCGGGCCGGGCAGCTGTAAATCAGCGAGCAGGTGTCGTAGAGTAGCTGCCACTGCTAGTGGTGCAGTGTCTCATAAAAAGAAACGGTTGCTGGAGAAAGCTCCCATGAATGCAAAGTCTGTGGTGAGCTTGGAGTAGTGATGGTGATCCTGAAGCAAAAAGGATTCAAGCCAAGCCTGTTCCTGTGTTCCATGACGTATGGCATCCTCCCCTTACCAGAATTCCTGGCTGTTATTTTCCTTCCTTACGTGCGCGTGCCCCCATCAGCAGCAATAGTAATAATTGCACGTTGCTTCGACAGGACGTGCTGATTTGGAGGGGCCTGGTGGCAGAGTGTGTTAGCCCACTGCAGCTCGCAGTGTGTGGAGCATGGCCGTGTATTACCGCTATATGAATCATCTTAAAGACTTTGGGCTATCGGATGTACCGCACTAGTCAAATTTCTCACATAGAGCGTGACAAAGTGTCACCATGCGCTGCCAGACCGACCTTCCTTCTTCTCGACAAATAATGTCCAATTTTCTTTGTTCCTGCTAATTTGGCAGTCGAGTAAAAGAGAAAAAAAGAACTACTTTTGTGTGTGATGGGAAACGTATAAACCTCTCCATATACCAGGTTTACCTACAGCCACCTGAAAACATCGCACCTCTTCAAGTGTGAAAGAGGGTAGGCCTGCACGCAATCCACTACACTCTGTTTCACATTAATTTGGGAAACTGTAGAAACTGCGGTGTCTGTGCAAGCCGGAGGAGTCTGCTGTGAAATTAGCACACTTGGGAAGAACATACCCCATGTACCTAAAGACATTAGATGGTTTTAAAAAGGCATTCATACTTTCAGTCGGCTTGCAAACTCTAGCAAAAATGTTGGTTTGTACCGTAGAAGTTTCAATTTCCCCTGCTTGAACTACTAGGAAAATAACTTCAAATTCACAATAGTGCTGAACGCAACTAAAACACATGGCGGAACGGTGGCCCGAGTCGGCTAGCACGTCTCGGCTCCGGGCATGTGCAGCGAAAGCGTGCGCTGCAGAACCTGGGATCGTGGGCTAAATCCCAGCACTTGCTCATTTCGATCTGGACGAGGATCATACCAGTAGGCGTTTGTGTAATCACTACTACATGATGCACGTTAAAGATCCCAGGCTTTCGGTCATACTGCGCTGGCTAAATTCCTCATCTACAGCCGCAAGCTTGGCACCATTCGAGGCAGGCCGACCTTTCGCTGTCTAAACATCCTCAACACAATGCTACTTTTTTTTTTAACTGAAACACGTATAAAAGAAAACATGCCTATGACCTTGTACAGTAATGCATTGAACTGTTTGTGAATGCTTGTGATACACAAACAGGCAAAAGGCAAGAACGAGAGCATGCACATTCACACTGTGGCAGCAAATACACCACAGCAGCCTCCTTTGCCGTTGTTGCCATGGCGGATGGAAGAGCAGGGCAGCGAATGCCGATATGACTGAATACATTGTAAAAGTTATTGCTTTGCTTTTAATAACAGTTCAAAAAAATTTAGATTAATAGCTTTTCAAAACAAAGCCACGGTAGCAGTACTTTTTGGCGCAGATGGAACAGTCTGCCGCGATGGTGAGGAAATGCTGTAGCCGTTGCCTTTTGCCAAGTTATGGAGAAACACAGCACAGATCATTCCACTCGGAGAGAAGACGCACCCATGAACCAGAGCACTCAGACGTGACTTTTCCTCGGTGCGTCGTCTGCGTCAAGAAACGAGCTATACAAATGATTCGTTAGCATGCAACATGGTTCCAAATCTCACATTTAAGCTATTTCAGGTGCAAATTTAGAAGGGGGGGTTAGCATGCAATGCCATACTTGATGAAGAGATTAACAGGGCACAATTGTGCAACCATCTCCTGTGCAAAGGAAACAGAAAACTGAAAACAAGCACATAAACAATGTGCACAGTCAGTCTGCTCTGGCAAGAAAACAAAAAAAGCTTTACACCAATTTGGATCGGAACTCATTGAACGCCCTAACAGCGGAGTCTTAAAAAAAACATAAAAAAATAAAGCACTTGCCAACAAGCAATGATTATGCATATTCAAGGCATTTCGTCGACGAAAAACAAATCCGCCGCCTGAAACCCGGTGCTTGCTAAGCCTTCCAGAAAAAAAAAACCAAGGGTGCTTACATTATTGTTGATATTTGTGGCAGTGTTATACACCAACTCATGTTTACAAACAAACCGGAGCGCCCCTAGCGGACGCCACCGGCGCCGCGCATGCACGATGGAGTGTGGGCAAGAAGCTTGCCGTCGCCCATAAACAAACCATTGAAATGCGATGTTGTTGGCGTCGGTGTGAGTCCCCCTGCCCTTTTTCGCGTTCGAATCGTTGATTCTACGTCTTCCTGGCAATGTCCGACTACTTGAGCGGCCTCAACGAAATTACCGGGGCTTGTTACACCGCAAAACTTTGAGTGAATAATGCGACATGCAGCGATTCATTCCGCGCGGACGCCGCAGAATGCATGCTTAAGCCTGATTCGCATGATAAGATTCTGCTCGCAATTTTCAGTTGCAACGTTGCTGGGGCTGCAAAAGCATGAACCATAACTGAAATGGTCGACGTCAATACTGAAAATCGCAAGCACAATCAGACCAAGTGAACCAGGCATAACAAGTCAGTGACGCCCACTGGTAACAATGATCAAAATCTCCTTGTACCTACTGTTTATATCGAGCCTGCTTAACAACCTTCAAACTTCAGTCTCTTGAGGCCTGCACTTCTTATCACAAGTACCAGGCCAACATTCGGTCTACGGGCCGGTGTCGTCTAGAAGAGGAGATGACAAGCAGAAACGTTTGAAAGAGCACACAACAGTGCGAACGATCAGGCGGCCGTTTAACCTGAAAACGCACTCAGCGTAGTCCGCAGGTGATTCGTACAACTTGACGGTTTTCTGGCGTTCATGTTCATCAAATAAATCTGATGACCACAAGTATCCGTGAACTCAACCCAGAGTGCTTCCCGCCCAAGCAATCGTGGTCCGGCGGCGTCTGGTTTTCCCTCTCAACGGCACATATCCACGTTCTCGGACGAACCGAGCACAAGAATACTGACCTTCAAAGCTTTCTCGACTCTTTTGGTACAGGCCCAGTCGCAGAGTTCTGACGAGAGAGCAGGTTTTTGTCCGGTTCCTTTCAAAACAATGCAGGAATACACGTCTCACATGGGGTACTTTCGCCCACAGCCCCAGACCGAAAGTGCGCCCCACACGCCACCACCGCGGTGTGACGTAACAGAGCCGAGTTTGTGTATACAGAAGAGAGGGCGGGGGGACATATAAGTCACATACCTGCCTTTTAGATGTGGCACATGGGACAGAACGCTTGGTACGTTCAGAAGTAAGTTGGATGTGATCAATTATATCCGTAAATAACAATCGCACATTTTTAATTCGAGAGGATGGCCATATTTTTTGCTCCAAACAACCCACCCTGGCAGGCGCTCGACAAGTTGCAGTCGGAGAAGAGTTCATTTGTTACGTCGCTTGCTTCGTATCCCACAGACCACAGGCCACGCTACTTCCAGGCTGGCGCGATTATTGGCTTTGCCACTTGGCGATGCCAGCACGTCACTACTTGGCCCTCTGAGACGCCCCAGGACCGGCCATGACAGCCACGGCTTCGCAGTTGCGTTCAGGTGGACGCGCCAAACTTCCATGGAGCGGCACTGCTCTAGATTGGCGTTTACCTGGTGGTCTCATTGCCTATGCTCCATCCCACAAGTTGTCTGCAGCAGGTGCAAAGGCACGAGCACGTTGCTTTCAAACGTGCCATTCTTGCGCAAGTGCTCATGCAAACAAAGCTCACTGCAGCCCTATGCCCCCGTGCCCTCGCCTTCGTCTTTGCTGCGCACACCCTGCGAGACCGAGTATAGTCGACATCTATGGCTGGCATCAGCACAATTGAAAGCGCGATAAATCTTAAGCTGTCTCTAGGTTCGTATGTAAGAACAATCGTGCATTTGCGTCAAGGATCGAGGGAAACAACTATGAGTTTTGCAAAGTATGAAATCGGAACCATATTAGCCTCTCGTGCAATAGACGTAGTAGCCGGAGGCAGTGCCGCCAGTAGGTGAAATTTCTCTGGACGTAATAATGGAATACCTATGCTAGGTGATTAACGCATGAAAGGAGCAGCAGACAACATACCGAGCCCAAAACAGCCATTCATGCGCTGCGCAAACGAACAACATCACAGAAGCAGTAAGGAGGGGGCCGCTAGATGTTTAGTACAGCCCACCACGGGGTACAGCTGAAAATGGCGAAATGCCCACACTTGGCTTGTGCCCTCTCCTTCGTTCGCCCTGCCGAATTCCGTGAAATTGCCCAGATGCACATAGACAGCACGGCAATCGGACAACATGGCGCCACCCTGAAAGCCCCAAGTTGAATGATGTATAGCCATTGACAGGTGTCACCACAAAAATAAGAGTTGCAGCTGCTTGCTTTGGCTTCAATGGTACAAGCTGTGCCAACAGGTCCATCGACCTACTTTGCACAGCTAATACAACCAATGCTAGACAATGATACAATTAGATAGCCAAAGCGGTGCAAGTGACAGCACTCCTAAGCCCCATATTTATTGCTGTAGCAGACACATGGGCCATAGTCGCTTGCTGTGTTCGCTACAGTTAGTAATAGCACCCGAACGGCAGCATGGCCTTGCAGTTGTCCCATCTACGGCACAAGCTTATTGCCTTCAAGAATGCTTTGGAATCTCGTAAGCTTGGAGCATGATGGGGCCTAGAGCCTGTGCAGCCAAAGCACAACGGAAGGTGACGAGCGGGTGCTGGAGGCCTGCCTGCTTACCTACAGTGACACGGGACAGGTTTATGAACCTCCGAAAGGATGAGTTCACATGAAATTCACAACCGTTGCATTGTGGATATCGCATTATTTTTGTGTCTGCACACAAGGGCAACATTTGAGATGCCACGCAGAGTGCTCGCTCATTGCCCGGCAACATCAACATGACTTTTGAGGCGGTTCGCTAGCTTCCGAGCGGCAGGTCACAGCTGCTGTATTATATTGAGTGGTGCCATCTACCCGAAGTCAATGAAAGTGTTCCCTCCCCGCTTCCCACTTCGCTGTTGGCCGGCGACTGACGAGCCTGACCTTCGACGCCCAAGTCGGTTTTCTCCGGTTTCCCCAATGTGCCCTCATGGCACATCATAAATCGAGCGATCCGAAGGCGGTGTACAGCTGAGGAGCAGGACAACTGCCGGAGGTATCTGGCCGAAGTCCGAAAATCGTTTCGTGGCCCCTTTAAAGACCAGTTTTGCTACGCACAAACAATCGAAAGGATACAAACGTTTAGATATGCCCAACTACCTCGCATAAGGGTGGGTCCAGGAGCCGCCACTGAGAGCAGAATGGTCGACATCTCGCAGGCCAGCTAGGATTGACGTTTACAAGATCACGGCCAGTCAATCCGGTTTTGTTGGCGTGTCGTCATGTACACAATTTTGTGCTGCACACACGACTGGTTGGATTGTTTTCATCACTACAGAGCATCGCTCGTTAGAGAAATCGAATGGCTCTTCTTAGTGCTTGTACAGTCGGGGACAAGAGTCCCCAGGACAGGTGAGCTGTGACTGAAACGCATTGCTGTGCCATCTGCCGGCTGGTTGGCTGGTTTCGAGATTACACAAAAGCGCATGCGCGTCCTACTGTGCCTGCAAACATGTGTGTTTTCCCGCTCGTCTGCGGCGCGGCGCCTAACTCGGAATCGGGCGCGTGGTAGGGGCTCTGAGGTAGCGCTTACTGACACGGCACCTATAAAGCAAGAAGTCACGGCAGCTCAACTGAGCGATAAACTCGACTGGTTATAAAGCAAGGTGAGCTGACATGGCGAAATGCGGCGCAATGTCGCAGGCGGTATCTCCAGTTTCGGAATGTGTAGCAGACGCTCGTCAGCCGCAAGCGCCATCTCCGAGGCAGTACCACGCGCCCAATTCCGAGTTAGGCGCCCCGCCACAAAATAGCGGGAAAACACACGTTTTCAGGCACAGTAGAACGCGCATGCGCCTTTGTGTGATCTCAAAACCAGGCGACCCGCCGGCAGATGGCAGAGCAATGCGTTTCAGTCGCAGCTCGCGCATCCTGGGGACTTTTGTACCCGGCTGTACAACTCACCGCAGGCAGGTTAACTTTACCCCGACGAAACATCCATGAAACCTATATGGCAGTTTTTTTGCATTAGCAAACCACTGGATTGCTAATCCAGTGGTTTGCTAATGCAAACCACTGGATTTCGCAAGCAACAAAAGTCTGGCTCCTCTACGAGATGATGATCATCCTTTTGGTGCTCACGGCTTTCAGTGGTGGATAATTGTACACACTCAAAGATCTGTACGCCTTTGATGACTCACATGTAACGAAACTGGTCTTAAAGACTGGAGATCAGGTGGTCGTGGATGTCCGTCGACTCGCAGCCACAGCTCACTGTCTTGGACATGTCACCACTCCCACGCAGACCTCCAACAACGTTCTAACTCTCCTAGCAACAGTAGTGGAAACCCCAGCACAAGCACACCGGAGGAGCACTTTCAACTACAGCACCTTCCACAGGAATACAAGGAAGGCACGCAACCAAACAAAACAACAAAGCACCTCGGTGATGGCTCGCTACCCTTCCTGGAAGAAACAGATTAGTTGCAGGCAGTATGACAGGCACGCCCGTAAGAGACCATGTTGGAATCTAGGCTTCATCACTTTGCTTATGGTGAATTCCCCTCACAGTTCTCAAGCGCTCCCAAAGCGCTCCATTTTGAGCGCACATATTCCGCTTGCAGATCTGGCTCGACTTGGTCATCTTCCGCTCATTGGAGCGCCTCCAACTCCGCCGAACTAGATCTACAGGATTTCAGAGATCTACATGCAAGCTGACAGAGCACGCTACGTCATTTTCCCTCCCTCGGCGGTGGCTCCACCGACGGCAATCGCTGCGCACGCCTTGCCGCTTCGAGGCGGCTGAAAGGTGCGCGACGGTGCCGAATGCGGACGTCTTCCTCGTTATTTGTGACATGGGCTCCGTGGTATGTATAATTTCGTCCGGCCTGTGTTGTGTGTTATTTCTGCAGCTAAGCAGTGACAGTTGTCACTGGTAATCGGAAAGATCAGTCAGCTGAGGCGTTGGTGGGCTTGTTAATTTCAAGCAGCGGCCATTTTGAACGGCCGAGGGGAGAGCAGGGGGGGGGGAACGAGTCCCTCTAAAAAGGCGAGTTCATCTTCCCCTCGTCGTTCCGATGCGGGGCCCACAGAGCGGAATTTCGCCTCCCTCGCGGATTTTGGAAAGCACTGCAGATCTACGAGTGGAATTCACCATTAGTTTGAGAATCCAAAAAATAAACGAATGTGGACAAATGCAGTTTTGTTTTGCTCTTTGTATTTCCTTAAAATCCTCGTGACTAGGAATCGCAGTGAACAAACAGAAAAGAAGATAAGATTAGACGCAGGGTAATATGCAGCCTCTTATCTTCAACGATATCCGTCGTTCCGCTCTCGCTCCTCAATGGATTGCCGGCAGCTTCCCCGGAGGCGACGCTGACGCTTTCCGGACATGCGGGAAGTAAAACATTTCATCAAAGCAGGGCTCTTTGACAAGGCTGAGTCACATGTTCCTTGCAAAACGAACTTCACTTACTGACGATGTTTTCGAATGCCGACGTCAGAGCGCGCTTTCAAAGCAACAAGCGCTCAAGATTACATACTCATGTCACACAAAATATATGGTAAGTTACAAGTAATGAAAATAGATGAAGAAGGTTCCAAAAGTCTTGGTAGTGATCACAAACGTATTAAGCTGAATTTTGCCAGAGAAGTAAATGCTGAAACTAGACAACATAATTCAAAGCAAACTTTCTGCAGCGAGAAAGAGTTGGAAATAGTTGTTGAAAGAATAGAGGCAGCAGTTTCAGGGCAACGGCATACAGATTGGACCTATGAGAGCCTAACTAGGCTTTTTGCTCTAGAACTAGACAAAGTTAAGAGTAAACGAAAGGGGAAGCAAGGACATAGACCAAAAAGCTGGTGGGACAAAGAAGTGAAGCAAGCGATACAAAAACGTCGGGAAGCCTCTAGAGAACACAGGTATTCCAAGCGTAGTGGGGAGTCCGAAACGGAAGTAAAAAGAAAATGGGACAATTTTATAACATGTCGCCGAGAGGCATCCAGTTTGATCAATGCGAAAATTCAGAGAAAGGGTGAGGAATGGATGAGTAATGTAAGTAAGAAAGATAGAAACGCTGCCAAGAAGTTTTGGAAGCACTTGAACTCACTCGGTGAAACAACGCAAGCTAGACAGAGGTTCATACTCTCGCATCAGGGAGATCAATTAGAGGGAGATGATGCGATACAATATATAGGAGCAGTGATGGAGGAGAAATTTCGGGAACGGTTACATGTGGAAGATAGGAGAACCGAAGGAAGTAGCAGTCCAGTTTGTGACATCGCGGATTTTGAACAAAGAGAATGGGAAAAGGCGGAACGAAGAGTCCCTAGTGGCACGTCGACAGGCACAGATGGTATCCCTATCAAGCTGGTGAAGAATTTGGGTCCTAAATCTAAGGCAAAACTAAGGGAGGTAGTGAGTACCATGATAACAAAAGGAAATATTCCAGATGAATGGAGGCTTAGTAGGATGAGTATGATATATAAGGGAAAGGGAGATAAGTCTGATATTAGGAATTATCGTCCTATAACCGTGACACCGGTTATTTACAGGTTGGTAATGCAGATTATAAAGATCAGACTGGAGGAATGGGTAGATTGCGAGGGCATACTGGGCGAATTACAGAACGGGTTTCGAAAACAAAGAAGGTTGGAGGACAATTTATTTTCTCTAACACAGTGTATAGAAATAGCGCAAAAAGAAAGCAGACAGCTCTGGCTGGCATTTCTGGATATCAAGGGTGCCTATGACAATGTGAACCAAAGAAACCTGTGGGACATAATGGAGAACTTAAACCTAGATGAAGGACTAACAGCACTATTAAGGAACATTTACAAAGATAACAAGGTGATTATAACATGGGAAGGAAAGGCGACAGGGAAAATAGAGATAAGACGAGGCCTTAGGCAGGGGTGCCCGTTATCGCCTTTGCTGTTTATGTTGTATCTGAGAGGATTGGAGGATAGACTAGAGAAGAGTGGGCTTGGGTTCAACCTTTCTTACAGTAAGCTAGGCCAAAAAATTCAGCAATCCTTACCGGGATTGATGTATGCGGATGATATTGTACTAATGGCTAACAACAGGACAGAGTTGCAGGAATTAATGAGCATCTGTGGTAGGGAAGGAGAGGAATTAGGTTTAGAATTCAGTAGCGAAAAATCGGCAGTCATGATTTTTAACGAGGATGAAGTTGAGAGGCTGAAGATACAGAATATTACAGTTGAGAGAGCTAGTAAATACAAGTATCTAGGAGTATGGATATGTGATGGTGCAGAATATCTCAGAGACCATGAAAAGTATATAATAGGTAAGGGCAACAGAAATGCAGCTGTAATGAAAAATAGAGCACTTTGGAATTACAACAGGTATGAGGTAGTGAGAGAGATTTGGAAAGGGGTCATGGTGCCTGGCTTGACTTTTGGAAACGCAGTGCTATGCATGAAATCCGAAGTGCATGCGAGACTAGAAATAAAACAGCGCGGAGTAGGTAGACTGGCTTTGGGGGCACATTGCAAAACGCCAAACCAGGGAGTACAAGGAGACATGGGATGGGCATCATTTGAGAGCAGGGAAGCGGTGAGCAAGGTAGAATTTGAGGATAGGTTGAGGCAAATGGACGGGGAGCAATGGGCACGAAAGGTTTTCAGCTATTTATACATGAGGAGTGTAGACACAAAGTGGAGACAGCGCACTAGGAAATTAAGAGGAAAGTTTTTGGGCTATACCGAAGATACGGAAGAGCAAGTCTCAGTTAAGAAGAAAGTTAAGGCCACAGAAAGAGATTGGTGGCTAGAGGGAATGCAGACAAAGACGGCTCTGGAAAGCTATAGATTAAACAAAAGAGTTATTGCCAAAGAAAGCATTTATGACAATTCTAGGGGAAGCTCATTGCTGTTTGAGGCAAGAACGGGTGTTCTGCGAACCAGAACATACAGAGTGAAGTACCAGGAAATTGATACAGTGTGCACTGCTTGTGGAGAGGAGGACGAGACGGCTGAGCACTTGATACTCTACTGTAAAGGACTTCACCCTATGCCTACCGAAGACAACATAGATTTAATAAAGTCATTGGGTTTTAGAGACAGCGAAGGGAGAGTGGATTTCAAGACTGTAGAGATTACCAAGAAAAGATTAAGTGAATGGTGGCAGAAATCGAGAGAAAACTAGGTATTTTCTTATCCACTGATGGCAAGGGGGTTTCATAGCCTCACTTTCTTTGCACTGCGGAGTGAATATAGATTTCACATTTAAATATTCTAAGCTTAAATGGTAAAACAAAATGGCTAGGTGGCGTAAGCTACCGCCCGATCCAAAGGGCTCAGCCGTATTCATCCATCCATCCATCCATCCAGCGCACACCTTTTGTGGTGTTACGCGGACAGCACGAACGCGCGCTGCCCCAACAAGCAGTCTCGACAACGCAAACGTTTGTTTCGTTGTGGGATACGACAACAGATTTCATAAAAGCATACCTCCGCAGGCACGATTTCAGCTACAGCTACAAATCGTGCCAGGTGCGCAGAGAAAGAAACGAACGAGAAGACGTTCAGAGCAAGAGTTATTTGAAGAAAGCGATTGTTATTTCTGCATCCTTAAATACTTCTTACTGTACTAATATAGAGATTGCCTGGAAATGCTCGAAAGTTGACCATGGAAAAGAAAGTGAACGTACCGTCTCATCTCGCAGCACAGAAGTCGCCATCTTGACATTCCGATTTGGATTTGGATTGGATCGATGAATGGATGATAACGGCTGGTGACCAGTGTTGCCGAGATGCTCGCTTCTTTTCTTTTTTTTCTGATTGCAAACATTTTTTTCAAGATTTTCTAGATTCTGCCGGGGAGATTTCTTAACTTACTGGTAGCCTTTTTAAAACGTGTTAAAATTATTTGTGAAAATTTAAGTGAAAAGTAAACCAGATCATGGCTAATCAACACCTCGCTTGCGTTTACGATTATTGTCCTTATGGTCCGGAGTTTGATCTTTCCTTCTGTTCGTTTTGAACGAAATCATTAGGCTGGATATGCCCGAAAAACAATTTACGCAGGTTAACAAATCTTCTAATGTCTGTTATTCCCCGACACGTCGTCAAAATCCCGGGCCCTGGGATTTGGAAGATTCGTTAGGCCTAAGGATTGTTGGGGGTCCATATCAAATGAGCGAATGACATTTTAGCGAACAGCGATATTTGAGCGAATGGACGTTTTAGCGAATAACCGGGGCGCGCGTTAACCCATCCGCCGCGCTGCGCTTTACGCCGCTTCGCGGCGACAGTCTGCGGCGGCTCATTACAAAAATGTGAACCCATTTGGCCCACCCGAAAACGCCGCTTCGCGGTGTCCAACTATTCGCTAAAGTGTCATTCGGTGAAACGTGGGCGTTCACTAAAACGTCATTCGATCAAGTGAGTGCCTCCCGCCATGAATACGCATGGCACCCTTGGTTTGAGATAAATAGGTCTGGTTGCGACAACGTGTACGCCGCTACGTTTAGGTAGTTTAGTGACACCGGGTTCTGCGTACTGCGAAGACTTGTCCCGATGACTCTCGTTGCTGTCTATCCAATCACTCTGATCCAACGCAAGTGTGGTGACTGAGCTAGCCCGCGTATTTGATGTTGTTCTGTCATAGCAAAACTCCCTTCACCAGCAAGCTCACTGGAGCGAAGGCTACGGACCATACAGAGCTCACTGGAGCTAAGGCTTTTGGCAAATCGTTTCCAAATCAAGGATTTGTTAGAAATAACATAAAGAGCACAGACGTACGGTAAAACCGAGACTTTGTCTTCGTCTCGGGTGTACCAAAGTGTTGAAAAATTTTGTTTTCTCATTTGTAAGGGCTGTTACTTTTCTCCTGTGCTTTGGATATCTAGATGGTAGTAGTGTGTCCGTGATAGTATGTAGCACCACACTTGCGTTGGATCAGAGTGATTGGATAGACAGCAACGAGAGTCATCGGGACAAGTCTTCGCAGTGCGCAGAACCCGGTGTGACTAAACTACCCAAACGTAGCAGCGTACACGTTGTCGCAACCAGACCTATTTATCTCAAACCAAGGGTGCCATGCATATTCATGGCAACGTCGCAACAAAAGAAATGTCCCCAAAACGTGGGAAGACGTATCGATGAAACAAACGCGTTCGCTCGAAATTCATTCTCCCGTATTCCACAACTGCCTGAATGCCGCGGTGCGGCAACCAGCATGGCACCTTGGCTTTAGCCACTTAAGCCCATCAGAAAACATGCTGACTCCGCTGATATGGCACATTAAGCCATTATCCCAATGACCGACGGGCCAACAATCCTTAGGCCTAACGAATCTTCCAAATCCCAGGGCCCGGGATTTCGACAACGTGTCGGGGAATGACAGAGATTAGAAGGTTTGTTAACCTGCGTAAATTGTTTTTCGGGCATATCCAGCCTAATGATTTCGTTCAAAACGAACAGAAGGAAAGATCAAACTCCGGACCACAAGGACAAAAATCGTAAACGCAAGCGAGGTGTTGATTAGCCATGATCTGGTTTACTTTTCACTTAAATTTTCACAAATAATTTTAACACGTTTTAAAAAGGCTACCAGTAAGTTAAGAAATCTCCCCGGCGGAATCTACAAAATCTTGAAAATAATGTTAAATTGGATTGCAATCAGAAAAAAAAGAAAAGAAGCGAGCATCTCGGCAACACTGGTCCCCAGCCGTTATCATCCATTCATCGATCCAATCCAAATCCGAATCGGAATGTCAAGATGGCGACTTTTGTGCTGTGAGATGGGTCGGTACGTTCACTTTCACTTCCATGGTCAACTTTCGAGCATTTCCAGGCAATCTCTATATTAGTACAGTAAGAAGTATTTAAGGATGCAGAAATAACAATCGCTTTCTTCAAATAACTCTTGCTCGAAACGTCTTCTCGTTCGTTTCTTTCTCTGCGCACCTGGCACGATTTGTAGCTTTAGCTGAAATCGTGCGTGCGGAGGTATGCTTTTATGAAATCTGTTGTCGTATCCCACAACGAAACAAACGTTTGCGTTGTCGAGACTGCTTGTTGGGGCAGCGCGCGTTCGTGCTGTCCGCGTAACACCACAAAAGGTGTGCGCTTGTTGCTTTGAAAGCGCGCTCTGACGTCGGCATTCGAAAACATCGTCAGTACGTGAAGTTCGTTTTGCAAGGAACATGTGACTCAGCCTTGTCAAAGAGCCCTGCTTTGATCAAATGTTTTACTTCCCGCATGTCCGGAAAGCGTCAGCGTCGCCTCCGGGGAAGCTGCCGGCAATCCATTGAGGAGCGAGAGCGGAACGACGGATATCGTTGAAGATAAGAGGCTGCATATTACCCTGCGTCTAATCTTATCTTCTTTTCTGTTTGTTCACTGCGATTCCTAGTCACGAGGATTTTAAGGAAATACAAAGAGCAAAACAAAACTGCATTTGTCCACATTCGTTTATTTTTTGGATTCTCAAACTAATGGTGAATTCCACTCGTAGATCTGCAGTGCTTTCCAAAATCCGCGAGGGAGGCGAAATTCCGCTCTGTGGGCCCCGCATCGGAACGACGAGGGGAAGATGAACTCGCCTTTTTAGAGGGACTCGTTCCCCCCCCCCCTGCTCTCCCCTCGGCCGTTCAAAATGGCCGCTGCTTGAAATTAACAAGCCCACCAACGCCTCAGCTGACTGATCTTTCCGATTACCAGTGACAACTGTCACTGCTTAGCTGCAGAAATAACACACAACACAGGCCGGACGAAATTATACATACCACGGAGCCCATGTCACAAATAACGAGGAAGACGTCCGCATTCGGCACCGTCGCGCACCTTTCAGCCGCCTCGAAGCGGCAAGGCGTGCGCAGCGATTGCCGTCGGTGGAGCCACCGCCGAGGGAGGGAAAATGACGTAGCGTGCTCTGTCAGCTTGCATGTAGATCTCTGAAATCCTGTAGATCTAGTTCGGCGGAGTTGGAGGTGCTCCAATGAGCGGAAGATGACCAAGTCGAGCCAGATCTGCAAGCGGAATATGTGCGCTCAAAATGGAGCGCTTTGGGAGCGCTTGAGAACTGTGAGGGGAATTCACCATAAGCAAAGTGATGAAGCCTAGATTCCAACATGGTCTCTTACGGGCGTGCCTGTCATACTGCCTGCAACTAATCTGTTTCTTCCAGGAAGGGTAGCGAGCCATCACCGAGGTGCTTTGTTGTTTTGTTTGGTTGCGTGCCTTCCTTGTATTCCTGTGGAAGGTGCTGTAGTTGAAAGTGCTCCTCCGGTGTGCTTGTGCTGGGGTTTCCACTACTGTTGCTAGGAGAGTTAGAACGTTGTTGGAGGTCTGCGTGGGAGTGGTGACATGTCCAAGACAGTGAGCTGTGGCTGCGAGTCGACGGACATCCACGACCACCTGATCTCCAGTCTTTAAGACCAGTTTCGTTACATGTGAGTCATCAAAGGCGTACAGATCTTTGAGTGTGTACAATTATCCACCACTGAAAGCCGTGAGCACCAAAAGGATGATCATCATCTCGTAGAGGAGCCAGACTTTTGTTGCTTGCGAAATCCAGTGGTTTGCATTAGCAAACCACTGGATTAGCAATCCAGTGGTTTGCTAATGCAAAAAAACTGCCATATAGGTTTCATGGATGTTTCGTCGGGGTAAAGTTAACCTGCCTGTGGTGAGTTGTACAGCCGGGTACAAAAGTCCCCAGGATGCGCGAGCTGCGACTGAAACGCATTGCTCTGCCATCTGCCGGCGGGTCGCCTGGTTTTGAGATCACACAAAGGCGCATGCGCGTTCTACTGTGCCTGAAAACGTGTGTTTTCCCGCTATTTTGTGGCGGGGCGCCTAACTCGGAATTGGGCGCGTGGTACTGCCTCGGAGATGGCGCTTGCGGCTGACGAGCGTCTGCTACACATTCCGAAACTGGAGATACCGCCTGCGACATTGCGCCGCATTTCGCCATGTCAGCTCACCTTGCTTTATAACCAGTCGAGTTTATCGCTCAGTTGAGCTGCCGTGACTTCTTGCTTTATAGGTGCCGTGTCAGTAAGCGCTACCTCAGAGCCCCTACCACGCGCCCAATTCCGAGTTAGGCGCCGCGCCGCAGACGAGCGGGAAAACACACATGTTTGCAGGCACAGTAGGACGCGCATGCGCTTTTGTGTAATCTCGAAACCAGCCAACCAGCCGGCAGATGGCACAGCAATGCGTTTCAGTCACAGCTCACCTGTCCTGGGGACTCTTGTCCCCGACTGTACAAGCACTAAGAAGAGCCATTCGATTTCTCTAACGAGCGATGCTCTGTAGTGATGAAAACAATCCAACCAGTCGTGTGTGCAGCACAAAATTGTGTACATGACGACACGCCAACAAAACCGGATTGACTGGCCGTGATCTTGTAAACGTCAATCCTAGCTGGCCTGCGAGATGTCGACCATTCTGCTCTCAGTGGCGGCTCCTGGACCCACCCTTATGCGAGGTAGTTGGGCATATCTAAACGTTTGTATCCTTTCGATTGCTTGTGCGTAGCAAAACTGGTCTTTAAAGGGGCCACGAAACGATTTTCGGACTTCGGCCAGATACCTCCGGCAGTTGTCCTGCTCCTCAGCTGTACACCGCCTTCGGATCGCTTGATTTATGATGTGCCATGAGGGCACATTGGGGAAACCGGAGAAAACCGACTTGGGCGTCGAAGGTCAGGCTCGTCAGTCGCCGGCCAACAGCGAAGTGGGAAGCGGGGAGGGAACACTTTCATTGACTTCGGGTAGATGGCACCACTCAATATAATACAGCAGCTGTGACCTGCCGCTCGGAAGCTAGCGAACCGCCTCAAAAGTCATGTTGATGTTGCCGGGCAATGAGCGAGCACTCTGCGTGGCATCTCAAATGTTGCCCTTGTGTGCAGACACAAAAATAATGCGATATCCACAATGCAACGGTTGTGAATTTCATGTGAACTCATCCTTTCGGAGGTTCATAAACCTGTCCCGTGTCACTGTAGGTAAGCAGGCAGGCCTCCAGCACCCGCTCGTCACCTTCCGTTGTGCTTTGGCTGCACTGGCTCTAGGCCCCATCATGCTCCAAGCTTACGAGATTCCAAAGCATTCTTGAAGGCAATAAGCTTGTGCCGTAGATGGGACAACTGCAAGGCCATGCTGCCGTTCGGGTGCTATTACTAACTATAGCGAACACAGCAAGCGACTATGGCCCATGTGTCTGCTACAGCAATAAATATGGGGCTTAGGAGTGCTGTCACTTGCACCGCTTTGGCTATCTAATTGTATCATTGTCTAGCATTGGTTGTATTAGCTGTGCAAAGTAGGTCGATGGAGCTGTTGGCACAGCTTGTACCATTGAAGCCAAAGCAAGCAGCTGCAACTCTTATTTTTGTGGTGACACCTGTCAATGGCTATACATCATTCAACTTGGGGCTTTCAGGGTGGCGCCATGTTGTCCGATTGCCGTGCTGTCTATGTGCATCTGGGCAATTTCACGGAATTCGGCAGGGCGAACGAAGGAGAGGGCACAAGCCAAGTGTGGGCATTTCGCCATTTTCAGCTGTACCCCGTGGTGGGCTGTACTAAACATCTAGCGGCCCCCTCCTTACTGCTTCTGTGATGTTGTTCGTTTGCGCAGCGCATGAATGGCTGTTTTGGGCTCGGTATGTTGTCTGCTGCTCCTTTCATGCGTTAATCACCTAGCATAGGTATTCCATTATTACGTCCAGAGAAATTTCACCTACTGGCGGCACTGCCTCCGGCTACTACGTCTATTGCACGAGAGGCTAATATGGTTCCGATTTCATACTTTGCAAAACTCATAGTTGTTTCCCTCGATCCTTGACGCAAATGCACGATTGTTCTTACATACGAACCTAGAGACAGCTTAAGATTTATCGCGCTTTCAATTGTGCTGATGCCAGCCATAGATGTCGACTATACTCGGTCTCGCAGGGTGTGCGCAGCAAAGACGAAGGCGAGGGCACGGGGGCATAGGGCTGCAGTGAGCTTTGTTTGCATGAGCACTTGCGCAAGAATGGCACGTTTGAAAGCAACGTGCTCGTGCCTTTGCACCTGCTGCAGACAACTTGTGGGATGGAGCATAGGCAATGAGACCACCAGGTAAACGCCAATCTAGAGCAGTGCCGCTCCATGGAAGTTTGGCGCGTCCACCTGAACGCAACTGCGAAGCCGTGGCTGTCATGGCCGGTCCTGGGGCGTCTCAGAGGGCCAAGTAGTGACGTGCTGGCATCGCCAAGTGGCAAAGCCAATAATCGCGCCAGCCTGGAAGTAGCGTGGCCTGTGGTCTGTGGGATACGAAGCAAGCGACGTAACAAATGAACTCTTCTCCGACTGCAACTTGTCGAGCGCCTGCCAGGGTGGGTTGTTTGGAGCAAAAAATATGGCCATCCTCTCGAATTAAAAATGTGCGATTGTTATTTACGGATATAATTGATCACATCCAACTTACTTCTGAACGTACCAAGCGTTCTGTCCCATGTGCCACATCTAAAAGGCAGGTATGTGACTTATATGTCCCCCCGCCCTCTCTTCTGTATACACAAACTCGGCTCTGTTACGTCACACCGCGGTGGTGGCGTGTGGGGCGCACTTTCGGTCTGGGGCTGTGGGCGAAAGTACCCCATGTGAGACGTGTATTCCTGCATTGTTTTGAAAGGAACCGGACAAAAACCTGCTCTCTCGTCAGAACTCTGCGACTGGGCCTGTACCAAAAGAGTCGAGAAAGCTTTGAAGGTCAGTATTCTTGTGCTCGGTTCGTCCGAGAACGTGGATATGTGCCGTTGAGAGGGAAAACCAGACGCCGCCGGACCACGATTGCTTGGGCGGGAAGCACTCTGGGTTGAGTTCACGGATACTTGTGGTCATCAGATTTATTTGATGAACATGAACGCCAGAAAACCGTCAAGTTGTACGAATCACCTGCGGACTACGCTGAGTGCGTTTTCAGGTTAAACGGCCGCCTGATCGTTCGCACTGTTGTGTGCTCTTTCAAACGTTTCTGCTTGTCATCTCCTCTTCTAGACGACACCGGCCCGTAGACCGAATGTTGGCCTGGTACTTGTGATAAGAAGTGCAGGCCTCAAGAGACTGAAGTTTGAAGGTTGTTAAGCAGGCTCGATATAAACAGTAGGTACAAGGAGATTTTGATCATTGTTACCAGTGGGCGTCACTGACTTGTTATGCCTGGTTCACTTGGTCTGATTGTGCTTGCGATTTTCAGTATTGACGTCGACCATTTCAGTTATGGTTCATGCTTTTGCAGCCCCAGCAACGTTGCAACTGAAAATTGCGAGCAGAATCTTATCATGCGAATCAGGCTTAAGCATGCATTCTGCGGCGTCCGCGCGGAATGAATCGCTGCATGTCGCATTATTCACTCAAAGTTTTGCGGTGTAACAAGCCCCGGTAATTTCGTTGAGGCCGCTCAAGTAGTCGGACATTGCCAGGAAGACGTAGAATCAACGATTCGAACGCGAAAAAGGGCAGGGGGACTCACACCGACGCCAACAACATCGCATTTCAATGGTTTGTTTATGGGCGACGGCAAGCTTCTTGCCCACACTCCATCGTGCATGCGCGGCGCCGGTGGCGTCCGCTAGGGGCGCTCCGGTTTGTTTGTAAACATGAGTTGGTGTATAACACTGCCACAAATATCAACAATAATGTAAGCACCCTTGGTTTTTTTTTTCTGGAAGGCTTAGCAAGCACCGGGTTTCAGGCGGCGGATTTGTTTTTCGTCGACGAAATGCCTTGAATATGCATAATCATTGCTTGTTGGCAAGTGCTTTATTTTTTTATGTTTTTTTTAAGACTCCGCTGTTAGGGCGTTCAATGAGTTCCGATCCAAATTGGTGTAAAGCTTTTTTTGTTTTCTTGCCAGAGCAGACTGACTGTGCACATTGTTTATGTGCTTGTTTTCAGTTTTCTGTTTCCTTTGCACAGGAGATGGTTGCACAATTGTGCCCTGTTAATCTCTTCATCAAGTATGGCATTGCATGCTAACCACCCCTTCTAAATTTGCACCTGAAATAGCTTAAATGTGAGATTTGGAACCATGTTGCATGCTAACGAATCATTTGTATAGCTCGTTTCTTGACGCAGACGACGCACCGAGGAAAAGTCACGTCTGAGTGCTCTGGTTCATGGGTGCGTCTTCTCTCCGAGTGGAATGATCTGTGCTGTGTTTCTCCATAACTTGGCAAAAGGCAACGGCTACAGCATTTCCTCACCATCGCGGCAGACTGTTCCATCTGCGCCAAAAAGTACTGCTACCGTGGCTTTGTTTTGAAAAGCTATTAGTCTAAATTTTTTTGAACTGTTATTAAAAGCAAAGCAATAACTTTTACAATGTATTCAGTCATATCGGCATTCGCTGCCCTGCTCTTCCATCCGCCATGGCAACAACGGCAAAGGAGGCTGCTGTGGTGTATTTGCTGCCACAGTGTGAATGTGCATGCTCTCGTTCTTGCCTTTTGCCTGTTTGTGTATCACAAGCATTCACAAACAGTTCAATGCATTACTGTACAAGGTCATAGGCATGTTTTCTTTTATACGTGTTTCAGTTAAAAAAAAAAGTAGCATTGTGTTGAGGATGTTTAGACAGCGAAAGGTCGGCCTGCCTCGAATGGTGCCAAGCTTGCGGCTGTAGATGAGGAATTTAGCCAGCGCAGTATGACCGAAAGCCTGGGATCTTTAACGTGCATCATGTAGTAGTGATTACACAAACGCCTACTGGTATGATCCTCGTCCAGATCGAAATGAGCAAGTGCTGGGATTTAGCCCACGATCCCAGGTTCTGCAGCGCACGCTTTCGCTGCACATGCCCGGAGCCGAGACGTGCTAGCCGACTCGGGCCACCGTTCCGCCATGTGTTTTAGTTGCGTTCAGCACTATTGTGAATTTGAAGTTATTTTCCTAGTAGTTCAAGCAGGGGAAATTGAAACTTCTACGGTACAAACCAACATTTTTGCTAGAGTTTGCAAGCCGACTGAAAGTATGAATGCCTTTTTAAAACCATCTAATGTCTTTAGGTACATGGGGTATGTTCTTCCCAAGTGTGCTAATTTCACAGCAGACTCCTCCGGCTTGCACAGACACCGCAGTTTCTACAGTTTCCCAAATTAATGTGAAACAGAGTGTAGTGGATTGCGTGCAGGCCTACCCTCTTTCACACTTGAAGAGGTGCGATGTTTTCAGGTGGCTGTAGGTAAACCTGGTATATGGAGAGGTTTATACGTTTCCCATCACACACAAAAGTAGTTCTTTTTTTCTCTTTTACTCGACTGCCAAATTAGCAGGAACAAAGAAAATTGGACATTATTTGTCGAGAAGAAGGAAGGTCGGTCTGGCAGCGCATGGTGACACTTTGTCACGCTCTATGTGAGAAATTTGACTAGTGCGGTACATCCGATAGCCCAAAGTCTTTAAGATGATTCATATAGCGGTAATACACGGCCATGCTCCACACACTGCGAGCTGCAGTGGGCTAACACACTCTGCCACCAGGCCCCTCCAAATCAGCACGTCCTGTCGAAGCAACGTGCAATTATTACTATTGCTGCTGATGGGGGCACGCGCACGTAAGGAAGGAAAATAACAGCCAGGAATTCTGGTAAGGGGAGGATGCCATACGTCATGGAACACAGGAACAGGCTTGGCTTGAATCCTTTTTGCTTCAGGATCACCATCACTACTCCAAGCTCACCACAGACTTTGCATTCATGGGAGCTTTCTCCAGCAACCGTTTCTTTTTATGAGACACTGCACCACTAGCAGTGGCAGCTACTCTACGACACCTGCTCGCTGATTTACAGCTGCCCGGCCCGGTATGTGGAGTCACGAGAACCTGTGGGTTGCACCTGTTGTGACTCTTCCTTGACGGTTTCTTTAGCTTAGTTATTTTGCATGGCACCAAGGTTTAAGATTCTCTAGGACTTCAGGGTCATGTGGTAACTGCATTTTCCAAAGTGTTTCTGACATTAAACAGCAAGCACCCTGGTTGTGCTTGTCACTATGCCACAGTCACCTGTGTGGTGCATGAAGCAGTGGTTTGAACCATTGAAGGGTGCACTGGTGTCTCTTAAGCTGTCCTGGGCACTCATCGGTAAGTAATATTTGTGCTGGTGATCCAATATTCAACGACAAACATTGCAGCAAGAAGTTACTTTTCAGTGTGCACACATTACTGTTTACAGCCTAAAATATTTCAACGGTGAAGAATAGGTGAGTGACTTGCTTCAGGCTATTGGAACACTTTATTGTGTGGGCCTTTCTTTTATGGAGGGGAGGGGAGGCGAGAGCAGAAGAGTAGCAGAACCAGGCACAAATAAAAATTGAAAAAATCCGCAGCGGAAAAAAATTAATAAATAAAAGCAGTGTGAAGAGTTGCGTTGCTTACACGTCACAAACTCGTGGCAAAAACGGAGGCTATACTCTGTTTCACCTAGTAGTGTACCGCAGGAAAGGCTACAAGCGCGAGCTCTTTGCTCTAGGGCACATCTCGACGGTACAAGTTCTCGTGCAACAAGGGCAGCTGCCAACGCTATGAGCTCGCGCTTCTGGCCTTCTCTGCGGTACAACATAAGGTGAAACGGAGTATAGACGGAGAACGACTCATTATTAATCCGAGACGGGGACACAAATAATAAAGCGAAGAGACGCGCGTGTGGTTGCCCTTCACTTTTATTTTTTTATTTTCCCGGTTCTGGGGTCCGAGGCGTTCGCTTACCTTGCCTCTCGTGGTTTTCGGGCGCGCGGTTCACGAGGGAGTCGGTGCAACGTACTCGACGCGTATTGAAAAGAACACGATTTATCCTGATTACGCAAAGCCCGAGAAACTCACCTTGCTTCACAATATCGGTACGTTCGTAGAAAAGCGAAGCAAACAAACCGCATTTTGCAGATTGAAGAGACATGGACGATTCGTCACGAAAACCACTCGGCATCAGCGGTTAATTTCGCGGCCGCTCGCTGCTCGAAGTAGCAAAGTGTTTCTGCCGATCCAAGACAAGCCAAATTCCACGGAGTCGGTATGACGACGCATCAGCGGTTAATTTAGCGGCCGCTCGCTGCTCGAAGTAAGCCACCCAGCCACCCTACTCGAAGTAGCGAAGTGTTTCTACCGATCCAAAACAAGACAAGCCGCATTTCGAGAAACTTCAAGAAAGCCACCCGGCTTTTTTGAAGCCCCCGTTGCCCCCCGTCCCTCAGTCTATCCACGCATGCACTTCCCTTTCTCTCTAATATAATCGGAGAGCGTCAAACAAAGCTCCGCGTCGAACGTCCTATCAGAGCGCGACGATTGCCTCGGGTTTATGCAAAGAAGTGGTCCGAGCATAATCCATGCTTATCCCTTTCCAGGGGCGGCAGTCCAGGGAAATAATCCCCTCTAATCCCTTTTGAGGAAAGGGACCCTTTTTTTTGGGTTCCACCCAGGCCAGAAACTATACAACACCCAGAAGGCGCCATTGGCCGAAAGTGGGCTGGGCGTGTTCCAGGGCGTCTTCAGAAATTCGAATGTGACCAACCAAAAGCCGGAAATAATACCCTGGCGGTGGTCGCGAGAAACAAACCTGATAACTGCATTGGAGTAACTCTCGATGGCTGAAAATATGGTACACGTGATATTTCAATCACGCTCATCAAAAATGATGGTGGAAGATTGCGACTAGCGGAACGATCGACATAATCCGTACGCCAAATGCCGAGGGCCGGGAATCTGCCGTCCGAGCGGTCACACTCTGTCCGCGCAAAACAGAGTTGAGCGGCGCATTCGTTTCTTACATCTTTCTGCATGATCATGATCAAAACAACACGTACACCCTATTTTAAACCACAAAGAGTTATTACACTTCACTCTTACGCACTTAATAAAACCATATACGAACATAGACCTTCGATCAGAACTGTTTCTCGCTACCCACCGCTAGGGGATTCTTTTCGGCTTCTGGTTGGTCAAGAGAGCATGCCAAGCCCTCTTTCCGAGTCTGCCGCACGCCCTGGCTCTGCCCGCACCTCCCCATTGACCAAACTCTCTACATATACGGCTCTGATATACGCCTAAGTCACTCGAATAGGACGGGCTTCTGGGCCATCTAGCCAGTGCTTCCTTTTTAATCCTGGGAGTATATGAGTTTCCTTTGATGGGCGACTCTGGGAACTGAAGGGGCCAAATAATACATTTTTAATATGTTTACTAAAAAAAAGTCAGTAGATTTTTTTTTTTTTTCAGTGAATCAGTAGACCCAGAACGAAATCAGTAGATCTACAGATAAATCAGTAGACCTGGCAACACTGCGCTCCCACGAGGGTGACGGTTGTATTCCAAAATGTGATCGATCTCACTCGAGAGTTGAACTTCTGACCCTCAGCGTCCAAAAACCTACACGTGTCAAGCGTGGTTTCTCGTTGATTCCTCTAGCGTCATTGTCACGTGCCGCAACCCCCCCCCCCCCCCCCCCCCCCCCCCCCAACCCGCAGGACGAAGATAGGAACGCGACCAACAACCGTTGAAGGGACAAAAAAAGAAACGCAACGCCGTGGCGCTATGTTTTTTTGTTTTGTTTTGTTTTTTACCTTTTGTTTTTGTTGGCGTCGCCTCCGTTGTAGGGGGAGAAGGAAAGTAAAAGAGAACGTGCACTGCAAAGAAGCCAACTGTCAAGGGGAGCCTTGCGAAGAAGGGCACTACAAGTTCATTCTACTCATGCCGACACTCCTTGAAGGGAGAGAGGGAAGCGCTGCGGCTTTAAATCTAGGTGGGTTGGCATTAGCACCGAGAGCGAACACAAGCGTCGCTGCGGTCACCGCGTGGTGGCTGGGGTGTACCGTGACGTCAGGGGAAGGACTCCACTCCGCGATCTCGCATCCGGCTCGCCTCTTTGCACCGGATTCCTGGTTTGGCCAGGCCGGCGCAGCCGTAGCCTTGGCTACTGTAACGTGTTCCGGCCACCCGAGCGAGCGAAGAAGCGAGAAAAGAGCGACCCGATGAGCGAAAAAAAAGAGAAAAGTAGGGTGACGTCACGGCGACGTCAAATATTTTGATCACCATCTCCGGCAACTAGGGCGGGTACAGCCCGTTAACATCCATGTTCCCTCGGGCTGCTCTTTCTGCGCTCAAGCGTACGGTTCTTGTTTCCGCCGCCTCAAAACATGACGTTACAATCGCCGCCTCTGCTGCTGCCGGGGCCCGCCCCTACTTGCCCCTAGATGGGCGCAAGTTGTCCTGTCGCGTCCTAGGCCGCCGGTTCGCCGCTACCCCCCCCCCCCCCCCCCCCCCCCCCCCTCCCCCCCAGGTTTGCTTGCCTGATTGCATTCCCGTCTTCTGGGGCTTTTATATATTTTTTCATAAACCACTCTAGCGCTACTTCAGAGAAGCTTGAAACTAAACATTTGAGAGAAATCTCTCTGGTTGGGGAATACAATAATTAAAATATGGCAACCAACCAATTCCTAAACATGTAGGGGCCCTACGTTTCGAACCGACTCGGTTCTTCGTCAGGGGCGACCGTGGCCGTTGAGGAGCGACGTTTTTCGATTTTCTTTTTCTTTTCTCAGGGATGTGGCGCATTTCTCGATCTTCTTCTTTCATGAATATGGCGAAGCCCGTTCACATACACTGTTGGTAAAGCACCAAGGCACCTATTTATGTTGCCCTGGCGTCGTTTGAATATGCCAGGACTCGACGAAAAGCCTATGTCGGTTGTTAGTCTCTGCGTCGATAATGCTGGTGTTGTCGAAGTCAATCCGGTAATCTTTGACTTCGCAGTGCTCGGCGACTGCGCTGCGCTCGTGGTCGAGCTTGCGAACGTCGTTTTTGTGTTGGCGTATTCTTTCATTAAAATTCTTTGTCTCGCCGATGTAAGTGGCTGGACAATCTGCACAAGGGATCTTATGAACCACGCCCTGCGTTTTTTCTTTCGGAGGGCGATCTTTTGGACGAGGCATGAGTAATCCAAGCGTGGACATCGGCTTGTGGGGCTACGCGGATTCCTTCTTTGGCTAGCACGCGTGCAAGCGCCTCGCTTGTTCCTCTGACGTAGGGTACGCAGATGCGCGAGGTTGGGCGTGGCTGCGTACAGGCTTGTGGTTGCTGTTGTCTTTGACCTCGAGCTTGACGACGGGCAACGCGTTGGATGAAGGTGCTCGTGTATCCGTTCTTTTTCAGATCAGCACGGACGGTTTTTTCTTCCTTTCTTCTGTCATCCTCAGAGGAGCATATAGCCTTCGTCCTAGACAGCAGTGTCCTAACCACCGATGCTTTGTGGCAGCTCTTCTGTCATCCTCTGAGGATGACAGAAGAAAGGAAGAAAAAAACCGTCCGTGCTGATCTGAAAAAGAACGGATACACGAGCACCTTCATCCAACGCGTTGCCAGTCGTCAAGCTCGAGGTCAAAGACAACAGCAACCACAAGCCTGTACGCAGCCACGCCCAACCTCGCGCATCTGCGTACCCTACGTCAGAGGAACAAGCGAGGCGCTTGCACGCGTGCTAGCCAAAGAAGGAATCCGCGTAGCCCACAAGCCGATGTCCACGCTTGGATTACTCATGCCTCGTCCAAAAGATCGCCCTCCGAAAGAAAAAACGCAGGGCGTGGTTTATAAGATCCCTTGTGCAGATTGTCCAGCCACTTACATCGGCGAGACAAAGAATTTTAATGAAAGAATACGCCAACACAAAAACGACGTTCGCAAGCTCGACCACGAGCGCAGCGCAGTCGCCGAGCACTGCGAAGTCAAAGACCACCGGATTGACTTCGACAACACCAGCATTATCGACGCAGAGACTAACAACCGACATAGGCTTTTCGTCGAGTCCTGGCATATTCAAACGACGCCAGGCAACATAAATAGGTGCCTTGGTGCTTTACCAACAGTGTATGTGAACGGGCTTCGCCATATTCATGAAAGAAGAAGATCGAGAAATGCGCCACATCCCTGAGAAAAGAAAAAGAAGATCGAAAAACGTCGCTCCTCAACGGCCACGGTCGCCCCTGACGAAGAACCGAGTCGGTTCGAAACGTAGGGCCCCTACATGTTTAGGAATTGGTTGGTTGCCATATTTTAATTATTCAGAGAAGCTGCTCAAGCGGGTCGGAGGCAAGGCGCACAAATTTACTTTTTATACATTTCTTATTTACACAGATCTCATACATAAAATCGAAGATATATACAGGTAAAAAAATTTACGGAGCAATAGAACGGATTACACGAGAAGCACGTAAGAGCACAATGAAACAAATATACATTTATAAAAGATATCGCACCACCACAGTTTTGATCAGCAGAAGCTTCAATGTTTTGCGGACAAAAATTATGATTTTTTGTTACTCAGCTGATAGACGACTTGTTTTACGGTTTCTGTGCTTTCCTATCAGCTGCAGATTTTTTCAAATGAGGCTTTTGCAGATCTCTTCCTTTAAAAGGCGTAAATGCCTCAGGGTTCATAGCGGAACATCTGGAGGAACTTCTAGCCGATTGCTGGACAGAGAGGGTCTCGTACTGGGGCCCTAATCTGGACACTTGGCGAGAAACTCGGCGAGAAATCTGGCGGGCGTGATTGGCCAACGCCGCACTTGACCTTGGCGCCCGGTAAATCAGAGCCGCGAGATTTCTCGCCGACTTTTTCGCCAAGCGTCCAGATTAGGGCCCCTGTTCTGTCATGAAAGCACTAAGATTCTTCATCACATCATCATTGTATACCTGATTGAGAATGCACGCCAGAAAGCACTCCAGCTTGCCCACAAAAGTAAGGCAAGGGTCTGTGGGCAAAAAAAGAGCACCAAAAATGCCTGTGTCGTCCTGTGCGCTTAGCACATGGTACGGTTCGATCTGCCTGCGAATTTCAGGTGCAACGTCGCTCATACGTAAGAAAAAACGAAAACAAACGGGTGTTAAGTGCTGTGTTCAGGGGGTTTCTGCCCGCACGAGACTGAAAATCGCAACCAGGATCGCACAACATATGAAATGGGCTTGAAACGAAAGCGACGAAAAACGAAACTTTACCTCTCGCTTCGGAACTCCTTTGGGAATAGAAAGAACGACAAGACTTTCGACTTGCTGGAGTTCCCGCATCATTTCGCAGCGCAGTGGCGCCAAGGTATCCTCTTCTGAGAGCACCAGAACTTTCGAAGTCAAATTAGCGCGGACCGAGCGAACACTATGCTTTCCGCAAAACACTCGGAGCTGACGATCACACTCATCGGATGTCGGGCGACCGTTGCACCGGTGGCACCGGTTGCGCCGTTGCCATGGCCACCGACCCGGCGGCAATGTCGATCATAACGCCATATTTTGAGGTGATGGAAACAAGAACCCATGGGCGTACCAACCGGGGGGGGGGGGGCGCTCGCCCCCCCCCCCCCCCCCCAGTTTTTAGAGTGTGGGGGGGGGGCCAAGGCATGTGTTTTGCCCCCCCTCCCCTGAAACAGCCGCCACAGGGGGAGGGAAAACACTGGCCGGCAGCGCCCAAGGGATACCAAAGGCACCGCCCCCCGGCTCTGCGGGGGGGGGGGGGGGGGGGGGGGGGGGGGGGAAAGGCTCACTTGCCCCCCCAATCAAAAACAAGTTGGTACGCCACTGCAAGAACCCTACGCTTGAGCGCAGAAAGAGCGCCCCAAAGTAACACGGATGTTAATGGCTGTACCCCGTTCTAATGACCGGAGTGGGTGATTAACATATTTGACGTCATCGTGACGTCATCCTGACTCTTGGCGACCTTTACCGAGGTTTCCTTGAACGCCGCTAGCTGCGTTAGCCTGGTTTAGCGTTGTGTGCCGCAAGCACTTTGAGGAGCGAGACCTCGTTTACCCCGGTGTACAAGACGCAGGGTTAGTCCGATATTTTCGTGCTTCCGTACATTTTATAAGCCTGCTTGTCACTTTTACCTTTATAATTCGGTAACAAATCCCGAAAGCTATCGGCGAAGGCGATTCCGCCGATGAACGTCCCCGTCCGTCCACATGACACAAGGCAATCTTGCGAGGGGTCGGTGAAGCAGCTGCGTAAGTGTTTTAGACGCTGAAATTCTGTTCCTTGCATGTTTATGATTTAGGAGAATATTACATCTCTCTCTGCACATTTGAAACAGCATTTATATATAGCGTAGAGATGTTTCGGTGGCGCCCTCGTTCGGTTTACCTTTCGTGACGTCAATACCTTGTGAACAACAAATTCGATGGTGTTCGTATGGTGGAAGCCTGAAATCATAGCGCACTGAACGCAACACTGCCAATCCCGTCAAAATTAAAGTTACATTCCTCTTATTTCCGTGATGGGACATCCTTTTGCTGACGTCATAGTCAACATTCGGCCAATTGTGGTGGGCCGACCACAGCGACGCTTTCAAACGCTCACGTTCCCAATAACAAGGGCCTTTGGTAGGTCGGCAAATTAGCTCGCGACTCCGACTCAGCGCATGCCACTCTGCATGCGCTGGTTCGCCGATGTTTTAAAGACCCCGGGTCTGAAAGCCTTTGAAGTACTCGTGGAACAGAATAGGTTTACATAAATGTAGCTTCTTCGTGAGTTAATGATATAGTTCATACACTTATGCAGGCATGCTTTATTTTTTAGAAGATGCACAATTACTGGAAATTAGTTTGTATGGTAGCAGGAAAAACTGCCGAATTGTCCCCCCGTTGCGTCTATGAGATCTAGTGAACTGCCCAAAATATGCGCAGCAACAGTACTGTAATTTGGAATGCTTATACTTTTTTCTGGCATTCTTTCTTTATTTCAGCCTTGGGTACTCGGAAATTACGCCGTTTAGTTTGAATTGTCATTTCCAATTGAAAGAGGCATTGCTGCAGGTTCCCAATAGTTTCCTCAGCCTCCAAACTCCCTACAGCTGGGCTCTGACAACAGAGGAAAACAGGAGCAACAGCAAGCATTCGAACGGATGTCCAGTGGTAGATGCTGCACTAGTAGAAGAAAATATAGAACCTGTTGCGGGGGCCCGCAAGGTCCTTCCACGTTATTTAAAGTGAGGATATAGAACGAGACAATCGAACGACGTGTCTGCCTGTGATGGCGGCTTCAGAACA